>NW_007727189.1:133455-135064 GCF_000696425.1 Galeopterus variegatus
GAGCGGGGGGCGGGGCCGGGGCTGGAGCAGGTTCCTCGCTGCGCCTCTCGCCCAGGGCGCCTTTGTTTTCCGCGTTTGGTAAGCTTTGTGTCTGTTTCCGTTGCTCCCTGCCTATTTTAAACTAATTTTTCTTCATATTAAGTCTTTTTCCTTTAGAAAAAAGAAAAATGATTTAAGAGAAACTTAAAGCTGTGGTCCACTTTTATTGGAAACTAAGATGTTTCCTTCTTAAGTTGAAACGATGTAGATTGAAAACTCTTTTTGCAAGCCTAATGGACTCCAGTCTTGCCAGTGAGGCTGAAGCTCCACAGCGGTCAGGGAACTGGAATCTCGGTGGGGATCCATGCAGGGCACTGGTTGGACCCGGAAACCTGGAAGACATTATGCCAAGCGAAATAAGATTCTCTTACCACAGAAAGACAAATACTGCACGATCTCGCTGATACGTGCAATCTAAAAAAGTCGAGCTCATGGGAATAGAGAGCAGAAGTTGGTTACCAGGGTAGGGGTGGGAAATGAGGAGGTTTTGGTCAAAGAGTACAAACTTGTGATAATAAGATGATTAAGTTCTGGAGACCAAATGTACGGCATGGTGACTATGGTAGGTAATTATGTATTGTATACTTGAAATTTTCTAAGTAGATCTTAAGTACTCTCACCACACCAAAAGAAAAAAAAAAAAAGGTAACCATGTGACGTGATGGATATATTAATTAGCTTGATTGTAATCATTTCACAGTGTGTACTTATATCAAAACATAACGTGATACGCCTGGATTATATACAGGTACATCTCACTAAAGCTGACAGAAAAAAAGATTTCATATCAGTAAGGAACTAGAAAAAGTAGAGTAAACTAAACTAAAAGCTAGCAGGGAAGGAAATGAGAAAGATAAGAGCAGTGGTAAATTAAAGTAAAAATTTTAAAAATAGATTAAATCTGTGGAACCAAACCTTTGTTCTTAGAAAAGATCCACATATTAGAAAAATCCTTTACACTAACAAAAAATAAAAAACAAAGAAGACTCAAATTATTAAAATCACAAATGAAAGTTAGGATTTTACTTCTAACCTTGCAAAAATAAAAATTATTACAAGGGACTACACCAACAAACGAGATATTGGATATCCCAGATGAAACGAACAATTTCCTTCAAACATGTACTACGAAAATTGTCTCAAGAATAAACAAAATCTGAACAGACTTAGGACAAATAAAGAAATTGAGTCAGTAATTTTAAAACTCTTCACAATGAAAAGCCCAGGACCAGATGGCTTCACTGGTAAATTCTATGAAACATTTAAAGAAGAATTAACACCAATTCTTCTCAAACTTCCAAAAAATAGAAGAGGTGTGATACTCCCTAACTCATTCTATGAGGACAGTATTACTCTGATAATAAAGCCAGACAAAGATACAAGTAAAGAACACTACAATATGTCTTTTAAATATAGTTGCAAAAATCTTCAAAAAAATACTAGAAAACTGAAATTTACAAAATATTGTATGGATTATGCACCACTGCCAAGTGGGATTTATCCTGGATAAGAAAAGTTGTTTCAACGTAGGAAAATCAATTTCTTTTTTTTTTTTTTTTTTTTTTTTTTT
>NW_007727189.1:135353-142892 GCF_000696425.1 Galeopterus variegatus
TTTCTTTTTTTTTTATTTTATTTATTTATTTTTTTTGTCTTTTGTCCTTTTCCGTGTCCGGCAATGGATCGCAACCCTCAGTGTTGCCCCCGTACCAGACCGGGGACCGGCAACGGGACCGCAACCCTCGGCGTTGCCCCCGCGCCTCGCTCAGCCAGTGAGCGGAACCGGTCTGTATGTGGGATCCGAACCCTCGGGCAGGAGCGCCACCGCACTTCCCAAGCGGCGCACTTATCCAGTGCGCCACTGGGCCGGCCCTAGGAAAATCAATTTCTGAAATACACCACATATATACGGTGAAGGAACAAAAACACATTATCTTCTCAGTTGATGCAGAAAAAGCATTTGAGAAACTCCAACACTCATTCATGGTAACACACTCAGAACTATGAATAGAAAGCAACTTTCTCAATCCTAAAAATGGCATTTATTAAAAATTCAGCTAACATCATAATCATTGCTGAAGGACTGCAAACGTTATGCTAATATCAGGAAGAAGACAAAAATAATCCCTTTTGCCACTACTTTTCAACATTATACTGGAAGTTCTAGCCAGAAAAGTTAGACAAGAAAGAGAAATGAGAGGTGTCCAAATAGGAAAAGAAGTAAAGCTATCTCTAGTGTTTACAGAACATATGTTCATATATAGAAATACATAAAGAATCTCATAAAAACTATTAGAACTAATAAACAAATGCAATAAGTTGCAGAATATAATATTGACGCTCAAAAATCAGTTGTATTTCTGGACACAAGCAATCAACAAATTAAAAGGGAAATTATGTAAACAATTCCCTTTACAATAGCACTGAAAAGAATAAAATAGGAATAAATTTATGCAAGGAAATGGAAGACTTATACACTGAAAACTACAGTGCATTGCTGAAAGGAATTAAAGAAAGTCTAATTAAATGTCAAGACATCCTATGTTTGTGGATTAGAAGACTTCATATTCCTAAGATGGCAGTACACCCCAAAGCAATATAAAGATTAAATAAAATCCCTATCAAAATCCTAACAGCCTATTTTAAAAAGTGTTTTTGCACAAATGGCAAAGTTGATCCTAAAATTATATTGAACTGGTGAGGACCCCAAGTAACCAAAATAATCTAAAAAATGAAGAACAAAATTGGAGGACTTACAATTCTTGATGTCAAAACTTACTACAAACCTAGAGTAATCAAAACTGTGGCTATAGCACAAGAATAGAAATATAGAACTGAGAATCCACAAATAGACCCATATATATATGGTCAATTCATTTTCTGCAAGTGTGCCAAAAATAGTTGCAGTGGATTGAATGTTCCCCCCAAACTCATTGAAGCTTAATCCCTGCTGTAACTGTTGAGGGTGGGAAACCCTATTATGATAATTGAAAGGTGGGCATTTAAGAGGTGATTAAGTTAATGGTTTAATGGTGATTGTGGGTATGGTTCTGAGGACTTTAAAATGAGAGGGCATGAGGACCTATCTCTCTCTCTCTGCTTAGCCATTTTCTGCCATGTGAGACCTCTGCATTGCCATAAAGCCACCGCCAATAAGACCCTCACCAGACATGTTCCCTGGACTTTGGACTTCCCAACCTCTGAAACTGGAAGCAATAAATTTTGTTTCTTTATAAGTCACCCAGTTCCAGATATTTTGTTATTGGCTAGAGAAACAAACTAATACAACAGTCAGTGGGAAATGAAGAGTCTCTTAAACAAATGGTGCTTAGACAACTGGATATCCACATTTAAGAGAATGAAATTAGACCTCTACCTCCCACCATATAAATAAATTAATTCAAAATGGATCAGAAGCCTAAATTTAACAGCTAAAACTATAATAGTCTTTGGTGAAAACATAGGGGTAAATCTTCAACCCGGAATTTAGCAATGGATTTTTAGATACAACCCCCAAATCAAAAGAGACAAAGACATAATAGATAGATTGTTCTTCATCAAAATGAAAAACTTTGGTGCACAGAAGAAAACTATCACATAAGTGAAAACATAATCTACCAAATGGGAGAAAATATTCGCAAATCATATATCTTGTAAGGGTCCACTATTCAGAATATATGAACTTCTACAACCCAACCAAAATACAAATAACCCAATTAAAAAGTGGTCAAAGGACTAATAGACATTTCTTCATGAAAGATATACTAATGGCCAAAAAGTAAATGAAAAGATGTTCAAAAATTTTGTCATTAGAGAAAAGCAAAACCAAACCATAAGGAGGTAACACTTCACACCCACTAGGATGGCTATGATAAAATTAAAAAATAACAAGTATTGGTATAGATATGGAGAAATCAGAATCTTGATATAAATTTCTGGCGAAATGGTATAGCTACCATGAAAAACAGTTTGGCAGATCCTCAAAAAGTTTATCTATATGACCCATTAATTCCCCTCCTGTGTATATACTCCAAATAATTGAAAACAGTTATTCCAACAGTTATTCATGCTTATGCACAAATGTTTCTAGTAGCACTATTTAAAATAACTAAAAGGTGGAAATAACTCAAATGTCCATCAATGGATGAATAAAGAAATAATATATGACTCATGCAATGGAATATTATTCAGCCACAAAAAGGAATGTAGTACTTATACTTGTTACATCTTGGATAAACCTTGAAAACATTATTCTAAGTGAAAGAAGCCAGACACGAAAGGTCAAATATTTCATATGATTTCATTTGTATGAAATATCTCAAATAGGTAAACCCATGGAGATAGAATGCAGATTAGTAGTTTCCAGGAACTGGGAAGAAGGAGGAATAGGGAGTGACCGTTTAATGGGTACAGAGTTTCCTTTGGGGATGATAAAAATGTTTTTGAACTGCATAGAGATGGTATTTGTCCAATTTTGTGAAGGTACACTTGAGAATGGCTAATTTTATGTTATGGGAATTTCACCTCACTTTGTAAAAAACAAAAGTAGGAATATATAAATTGCTCAAAATTATCTTACATGGATCAATCTGAACACTTACTTCTGCCACGTCAGTCCTTACACTTCTCTCCTTCTCTCATTTTGTGAAAATAAGAACTCTCCTCATGTCGACTGGGTGAAATGTGTTTTCATTTCAGGGACTGTTAGCATTCAGGGATGTGTCCATTGAATTCTCTCAGGAAGAGTGGGAATGCCTGGACCCTGCTCAGTGGGACTTTTACAGAGATGAGATGTTGAAGAACTGCAGCGAACTGCTGTCCCTGGGTGGGGATAACTTCCCTCCAGAAATCGGTAACTGCCTTTGCATATCTTTGCATTTTGCCTTGTGAGTCTCTTGGGAGCTCTGCCAGCGGTTTTCAGTTTGGGGTCTGATAGTTTGATAGCGCTGGTATAAAAATTCTACAATGTGTTTTGGTGATACATGTATGAATTTCTGTTCCATATATATGTAGTAGTGGACTTATTGGGTCATTGGTTTATATATATCTACTTGGCTTTAGAAGATACTACCAAACAGTTTTTCAACATTTCTATGAATTTCCCTCCCAGAAGCAGCTCTTAATTTTAACACAAAATCAGTTGTCATGTTCACCTTAATAGTTAATACTTTTTTTTTTTTTTTTTTTTCTTTTTCCGTTTCTGGCAACGGATCGCAACCCTCAGTGTCGCCCCCGTACCGGACCGGGACCGGCAACAGGATCGCAACCCTCGGTGTTGCTCCCGCGCCTCGCTCAGCCAGTGAGCGGGAACCGGTCTGTATGTGAGATCCGAACCCTCGGCGGGAGCGCCACCACACTTCCCAAGCGGCGCACTTATCCAGTGCGCCACCGGGCCGGCCCTAGTTAATACTTTTTGCTCTGTTAAAAAGTCTTTTCCTTCCCAACTCATAGTCCAGAAGAAAAAAAAAAAGTCTTTTTCCATTATAAGATCTCAGAGATGTCTTCCTTTGCTTTCTTCTAAAAACGTCATTTTCTTACCTTTAAAATGTACACAAGCAATTCATTCAAAATCAATTTGTTATAATTATGTGCAGTGATTTACTCCTTTTTATCATGCTAATAAATTTCAATTTATTCTGAAAATGTTACATTTGGCTGTCTTTTTCCTTGCTGCTACCTGTCATTGCCTCACCCAGGTTAACCTCACCTCACCCTTGGAGCTGACTTTTCTGTCAAGTCTCTTGTTTATTCTATTTCTTCTTGCCTTTTTCAATCTTTACATCTCCACACAGTCCAGATTAGTACAGGTGTCAAAAATCTTCAGTAGGAGGGGATTCTGGGAAGCTGGCAGAGTAGGAAGCACCAGGAATCCTTCTCCCCACCTATGCAACAATTGCACTGATAGAATCTATTGGTGTAACTATTTTGGGTCACTGATGTACACGGAAGGTTTGCAAGTTCAAAGGCAAACTTGGTTGGGTCATTTCAATTAATTTCAGTCAATTTTAACTCTTAACACTGTAGCAGCTACCTATCCTTCACTCCCAAGACCTGTAGGAAGCAGCCTTGCCCGTGTTCCTGGAGCATCTTGCAAGCATCTCACAGAAGCCAGGGTTCGCGATAAGAACTCCCTTCTCCAAATATCAGAGATCTGTGTCTGATTGCTGAGTGCTGTTCCTAATCTTGGGGAGCAGACACAGAGACAGACTCTCCCTGCATTGTTGCACCTCTCCCCCAACTGTTGAAAACCACTCTCCCTTCCTATCTGGGACTTAAAGGGCAGCACCTTTTTATGTTTTCTCCTCCCTCCATTTAATTTTTTTCTTTTTCCCCTTTTGGGAGCTAAAAATTTTAAATCTAGAACATTCAAAAATAATCATATATATGAGAAAATTTAGAAAATCACCATGCATACCCAGGGAAAGGTGCAGGCTCAGAAAATCAGCAAACTGGGCCGGCCCGGTGGCGCACTGGAGAGTGCGCCGCTTGGGAGCGCGGTGGCGCTCCTGCCGAGGGTTCGGATTCCATGTGGAGACCGGTTCCCGCTCACTGGCTGAGCGTGGTGCGGGCCCAGCACCGAGGGTTGCAATCTGGATGCCGGTCCCCGGTGCGGGCGCGACGCAATCCTGTTACCGGTCAGTAAAAAAGACAAAAAAAAAAAAAGGAGAAAATCAGCAAACTGGAGAAAGCGGAGAATCAGATTCACAGAGTTACCACATTATTGTATTCAAATGTCCCATTTTGAGCAACAACAACAAAAAATCACAAGGTACATAAAGAAACAAGAAAGTATGGCAAATTCAAAGGAAAAAAAGAAACCAATACAAAACGTCCTTGAGAAAGACCAAATGCTGGATCTAATAGACAAAGGCTTTCAAATAACTTTTTTTTTTTCTTTTTTTTAAAAGATGACCGGTAAGGGGATCTTAACCCTTGACTTGGTGCTGTCAGCACCACGCTCAGCCAGTGAGCAAACCAGCCATCCCTATATAGGATCCGAACCCGGGGCCTTGGTGTTATCAACACCACACTCTCCCAAGTGAGCCACGGGCCAGCCCTCAAATAACTCTTTTGATGTGATCCCATTTTCTATTTCTGCTTTTGTTACCTGTGCTTTGGGTGTTGTATCCAAGAAACCATTGCTAAGGCCAATGTCAAGAAGTTTTCCCCCTGTGTTTTCTTCTAGAAGTTTTACAATTCCAGGTCTTACATTTAAGTCTTTAATCCACCTTCAGTTGATTTTTTGTGTATTGTGGAAGGGTCCAATTTCATTCTTTTGTGTGTGGTTATCCAGTTTTCCCCAACACCATTTCTGGAGGAGACTATCATTTCCCCATTGTGTATTCTTGGCACCCTTGTCAAAGATTAGTTGACCATATAAGCATCGGTTTATTTCTGGGTTCTCTTTTTCATTCCATTGGTATTTATGTCTGTTTTTATGCCAGTATCATACTGTTTATCCCCCAGCTTTATTGAGATATAATTGTTACAGATAAGTGCACATAATTAATATATACAATTTGGTGATTGTGGACATATGTATGTACTTATATTACTATCAACAGAATCCAGATAATAAACATACCCATCACTTCCAAAAGTTTCCTTGTGTCTCTTTGTAATTGTTGCTACTGTTGTTTTGTGGTAAGAACACTGAAAATGAGATTGATTCTTTTAACAAATTATTGAGTATACAATACCTTATTGTTTACAGGCAATATGTTGTACAGAACTCTGGAACTTGCTCATCTTGTATACCTATAACTTTACACTCACTGAACATCAACTCCCCATACCTCCCCTCCCTCATCCCCTAGTAACCATAATTCTGTTGTCTACTTCTGTACCTTTGACTGTTTTAGATTCCTCATACAAGAGGAATCATGTAATATTTGTCTTTCTGTGACTAACTTATTTCCCTTAGCAAAATATCTTCCAAGTTCACCCATGTTGTTGCAAATGGCAGGATTTCTTCTTTTTTTAAATGCTGAATAATATTCCATTGTATGTATACATCACATTTTCTCTGTTCATTCCTCTGTCAATGGACATTTGGGTTGTTTCCATGTCTTGGTAAATGTGAAAAATGCTGCAAATGAGAGTGCAGATATCTATCTGAGATTCTGATTTCAATTTTGGGGAGTATATACCCAAAAGTGGGATTGGTGGATCATATGGTAGTTATACTTTAAAATTTTGAGGAACCTCCATACTGTTTTTTATAGCAGCTTCTCTAGTTTATATTCCCACCAACAGTGTACAGGGTTCCCTTTTCTCCACACCTTTGCCAACACTTGTTATCTTTTGGGTTTTTATTTTTATTTATTTTTTAATTTTTTTAAAAGATGACTGGTAAGGGGATCTTAATCCTTGACTTGGTGTTATCAGCACCACATTCTCCCAAGCGAGTCATGGGCTGGCCCATCTTTTGGGTTTTTAAAAAAATAATAACCATCCTAACATGTGTAGGATGATATGTCATTGTGGTTTTCATTCGTACTTCCTTGATGATTAGCAACGTTGAGCAACTCTTCACATACATGTTGGCTATTTGTATGTCTTCTTTGGAGAAATGTCTGTTAAAGCCCTTTACCCATTTTTCAATTTGATTCTTTGTTTTCTTTGCTATTGAGTTTTAGGAGTTGCTTATATATTAGCCCCTTGTCAGATACATGGTTTGCAAATATTTTCTCCCATTCTATCAGTTGCCTTTTCACATTGTTGATTGTTTCCTTTGTTGTGCAGAAGCTTTTTAGTTTATTGCCATCCTATTTGCTTGTTTTCACTTTTATTGCCTTTGCTTTTGGTGTTATACCCAAAATATCATTGCCAAGTTTAGTGTCAAGAAATTTTTTCACTATGATTTCTATTAGTAGTTTTACAATTTCAGGTCTTTTAAGCCTTTATTTATTTTGAATTGATTTTTGTATATGGTGCGAGAAAAAGGTCCAAATTCATTCCTCTGCATTCAGATACCCATTTCCCAACACTATTTACTGAAGAGATTCTTTTTTCCCCACTGTGTATTATTCACACCCTGTTGAAAATCAGTTGAGTATATATGTGTGAGTTTATTTCAAGGCCTCTATTATGTTTTGTTTGCCCAAATGTGTCTGTTTTTTTTTTTTTTTTTTTTTTTTTTTTTTTTTTTTTT
>NW_007727189.1:143213-162940 GCF_000696425.1 Galeopterus variegatus
GCAACGGATCGCAACCCTCAGTGTTGCCCCCATACCGGACCGGGGACCAGCAACGGGATTGCAACCCTCGGTGTTGCTCCCGCGCCTCGCTCAGCCAGTGAGCGGGAACCGGTCTGTATGTGGGATCCGAACCCTCGGGCGGGAGCGCCGCCGCGCTTCCCAAGCGGCGCACTTATCCAGTGCGCCACTGGGCCGGCCCCCAAATGTGTCTGTTTTTATGCCAGTACCAAACTGTTATGAATACTGTAGCTTTGAAATATACTTAGAAATCAGGAAGTTGATGCCTCCAGCTTTGTCCATCTTTCTCAAGGTTTCTTTGGCTATTGAGGGTCTTTTGTGGTTCCGCATTTATTATAGGATTTTTTTTATACTGTAAAAATGTTTTTGGATATTTTATAGGAATTGCATAAAATCTATAGATCTCTTTGAGTAGTATGGATATTTCAACATTATCAATCCTTTCAATCCACAGACAGAGGATGTATTTCCACATATTTGTATCTGCTTTGATTTCTTTAATCAATGTTTTATAACTTTTAGTATACAAATATTTTATCTCCTTTTTCAGGTTTATTACCAAGTATTCTCATTGGTGCTACAGTAAATGTGATTGTTTTCTTAATTTCCTTTTCAGGTAGTTTGTTGTTGGTGTTTAGAAACCCTTTTCAGGTAGTTTGTTGTTGGTGTTTAGAAACAAAACCGATTTTTGTATGTTGATTTTGTATCCTGCTACTTTAGTGAATTCATTTATTGGTTCTAACGGTTTCTTTGTGTGATATTTTTTAAAGGTTTTCTACATATAAAATCATGTCATCTAAAAACAGAGATAATTTTAATTTCTCTTCTAATTTGAATGCCTTTTATATCTTTTTCTTTCCTAATTGCTGTGCCTAGAACTTGCAGTGCTATGTTGAATGGGAGTGATGAAAGTGAGCATCCCTGTCTTGTTCCTGATCTTAGAGGAAAAGCTTTTAGCTTTTTACCATTGAGTATGATGTTACCTGTAGGCTTTTCATATATGGCCATTATTGTGCTGAGTTAATTTTTTTCTATACTTAATTTGTTGACAGCTTTTATAATGAAAAGGTGTTGAGCTTTTTGTTTTCCTTGTTTTTTGTTTTTTGGGTTTTTTTGGAAGTTGGCAGATACAGGGATCAAACCCTGGACCTTGGTGTTATCAGCATGATGCTCTAACCAACTGAGCTAACCAGCCAGTCCCAAGGTGTTTTTTGTCAAATGCTTTTCCTGCATCCATTGAGATGATCATTTTTTTTGTTCATCATTCTGTTAATGTGGCATATTGCATTGCTTGATTAGCATATAGTTTTACTCCGTTTTGTGTTGCTATAACAGAAATACCCGAGACTGGGTAATTTATAAAGAACAGAGTTTTATTTGGCTTATGATTCTTGGACGGCTGCATCTGGCACGGACCTCAGGCTGCTTCCACTTGTGGTGGAAAGTGGCAGGTAGCCGGCGGGTACAAACAGATACATGGTGAGAGAGGAAGAAAGAGAGAGAGAGGAGGTGCCAGGGTCTTTAAAACAACAAGCTCTTGCGGGAACTAATAGAGCGAGAACTCACTCATTTATTCCTCCTCCACTAGGGAGAGCATTAATCCATTCATGAGGGATCTGCCCCGATGACTCAATCAGTTTCCAACACTGTCACATTGGGGATCAAATTTCCACATGAGTTTTGGAGGGGACAACACATCCAAACTCCATCACATATGTTGAACCTTCCTTTCATCCTTGGGGTAAATCTCATTTATCCAGGTGTATGCTCCTTTTAATGTGCTGTTGAACTCATTTTGTTGAAAATATTTGTATCCAAGTTCATAAGGGGTACTGACCTGTAGTTTTCTTTTCTTTTCTTGGCTTTGATGTTAAAGTGTTGCTGTCCTCTTAAAATGAGTTTAGAAGTGTTCCCTGTTATATTTTTGAAAGTCTTAAAAAAAAAAAAAGAAAGTCTTTAGGAATCAGTGTTAATTCTTCTGTAAATATTTGGTAAAATTTACATGTGAAGCCATCTGGTCATGGGCTTTTCTTTTTTGGAGAGGTTTTGATTATTGATTTAGTCTAATTATTTGGTATTCATTGGTTCAGGTTTTCTAATTTTTTATAATTCAGCCTTGATAGGTTGTATGTTTCTAGAAATTTATCCATTTTTTTCTAAGTTGTTGAGTTTGTTGGTGTATAATTGTTTATAATTGTCCCTTATGATCTTTTTTACTTCTGTGACATCTGTTGTAATATTTCTTCTTTTATTTCTGATTTTTTTATTTGCATCTTCTGTCTTTTTTTCTTATTTATACTATATTTGTTTTTCTTTTCAAAATGATAATTTAGTTTTTTTATTCCCTATTTTATTTATTTCTGCTCTAAGCTTTATTATTTTCCTCCTTCTGGTAACATTGGGCTTAGTTTGTTCTTCTTTTTCTAGTTCCTTGAGGTATAGCAGACCGACATACACACTGTGGGAATCCTAAAAGGAGAAGAGAAAGACCCCCTCCCCACTGGGGGTCTCAGTACATATCCCCCTAGATAAGGGGGGACTATTGTATAAACTCAATTTGAGTGTTATAAGATATTAAATGTAATCACCATGGTAACCACAGAGAAAATAACTGCAGAATATACACAAAAGGAAATGAGAAAGGATTAAAGTGTTTCATTGCAAAAAAACCAAACACAAAAGAAGACTACAATGCAAGAAATGAGGGCCAAAAAGATATAAGGTATATGAGAAAACAAGTAGGAAAATGGCCAAAGTAAGTCCCACCTTATCAGTAATTACCATAAATGTATATGGATTAAATACAGGAGAAACAGAAAATGTTGGGTCACTGGGGGGGGCCTAGGAGAGATCTGAGGAGGATGAATAAAGTGGACCACACTATAGGTGGAGAAGGAAGAGCCAAGAGCTCTCACAGGCAGTGCTATGCAGAAAGAACTTAGAAGAAAAAAATGTATGAGGAAGTTATCAAATTGTTTGCCATTGGATATGTTTGCATAACTCTCTGTGTGTCACCTTAGTGTTTTTTAATGAAGGCCACACTGCTTGTTGGGGCTTTTGGTGAAAGTTCTTTCATTTAAGGATACTTAATAGAGGAGCCAAGTTCTAAGTTTGTGTTGATGTAAGAGAAAGATCATTGTATAGGGGAGTTTGAGTGAGAACGATGAGATCCTGATAGTGTAAGTCCCTGGAAAGTACTGAAAATTAGTGGGAAAAGTTCAGAATTTCAGGGCTATGTAATTGATGGGGTCAAAGCTGAGATCTGTAAGGGCTGAAGAAAGACACAGCCAATATCTGGGTATGTTTATAAAAACTAGAGAATTATTCCACAGTATATGTGCATGATGAGAATGTGTAGGTAGAACAAACACAGGTCAAAGAAAAGTAGGGGGATTAAGCTGGCACAGGATTGATGGAGGGTCTGCTTCACAGGCTATTGGAGGGAGGGGCAGTGGGTTCACCTTCAAATAGTACCCTCCCCAACTCTAAACAGACTTTGGGACTGCTCTATCACTCCGTGATGCAGACGTGAAACTCTGCTCCAGAGTATTTACTTTCAATTTTAAGCTCTTTAAGCCTAAAAGTAGAGTCTTTCAAATAACGGAGAAGGATTTGTTGTTGTTGTTGTTTAAGTTCTGAGGACACTTAGTACACTGGGACTGAACTCGAGCGGGATTCCGTGCAGCATTGATTCCATTTTCTACTTTCTGTGTGAGTTGGTGCTCTTCCTCCTGCTTCCCTTCCACCTTGAGGGGAAACCATTTTAATCAATATTTGATAAAATCAGAGACATAAATCAGGCAAAGAAAACCTAGAATCTGTCCCATACAGGGTCTAACCTTTGCTTGTTTCTCTTCCCATTTCATAAAATCAATTATGTTAATGCTGAACACACAGTGAGATGAGAAATCTCAGGAGATAGTAGAACATTATCCTTCTAGAGAACCAGGTTGGGCAGTGCAGTTATCAGATTGAGAAATAGGGCTTTCGTCCCAAACTTGCAAGTTATTTGTGTGTGGTAGATGGCTCCAGGAAAATCCTACAGAGTGTTTCAGTGGCTCTGAATGAGCTTAAGAGAGTGCAGGATCCCTACAGGAAAGAGTCTAAAAGCACTTAATAAGTCAATCTCCCATATAAAAGGTCTCTGGGGCCTTTGTGATAGGGCTGATATGAAGAGCAATATAGAGTCCTAAAAGGCTATGATTGCAGGATGAAGCCCTGGCCTCCTTGATATTTATCCGAGGTAGTTGAGAGGTTATAACCACAAAAAAACCCTGCATAGGAATGTTTATAGCAGCTTTATTCATGATTGCCAATACTTGAAAGCAACCAAGGTGTCTTTTGGTAGGTGATGAATAAATAAAACTGTGATACATCCAGACAATGGAATAATATTCAGTGCTAAAAAAAAAAAAAAAAAGAGCTATCAAGCCATGAAAGGACATGGAGGAACCAAAAATCCATGTTACTAAGTGAAAGAAGACAATCTGAAAGGGCTACATACTATGATTCCAACTATATGACACTTTGGAAAAGCTAAAACTATTGGAGACAGTAAAACAACCTGTGGTTTCCAGAAGTTGGAGATGGGGGAGGGATGAATAGGCATAGCACAGAAGATTTTTAGGGCAGTGAAAATACTCTGTATGATACTATAATGATGAATACATATCATTATGCATTTGTCCAAACCCATAGAAGTACAACACAAAGAGAGAACTTTAATGTAAACTATGAACTTCGGGTGACTATAATGTGTCCCTGTAGATTCATCTATTATAACAATTGTACCACTCTCATATTGGGGAAGGCTGTGCATGTACAGAGGCAGGGAAATCTCTGTACCTTCCTCTCAATTTTGCTGTGAACCTAAAACTTCTCTAAGAAATAGTCTTTAAAGAAATGAATAGGTAAGGGCTGCCTGGTTAGCTTAGTTGGTTAGAGCATGGTGTTATAACACCAAGATCGAGGATTTGGATCCCCCTACTGGCCAGCTGCCAAAAATGAATGAATGAATGAACGAATGATTTGACAATCCATACAGATAACTTTCTTTATTTGAGTTTTTTTTTTTTTTTTGTCTTTTTTTCCGTGTCCGGCAACGGATACGCAACCCTCAGTGTTGCCCCCGTACCGGACCAGGGACCGGCAACGGGATTGCAAACCTCGGTGTTGCTCCCGCGCCTCGCTCAGCCAGTGAGCGGGAGCCGGTCTGTATGTGGGATCCGAACCCTCGGGCGGCATGCGCCGCCACGCTTCCCAAGCGGCGCACTATCCAGTGCGCCACCGGGCCGGCCCTATTTGAGTTTTTCAAGGAAGGAAAAATATAAAATACCTTTATCTGCCTTACAATGAATAATAGAGAAGGAACATAGACCTCCATTAGTTTATTGGAGAAAGACAGAGTATTCATGAGTGACAAATGTCTACAACTTGCCTAGAGAAAGGAGAGTGAGAATTGGGTCTTACTCTTGTTTTTTCTTTTCTTGTCTTTCAGTGCCAATCAGAGGCAAAAAGAATGAAACCTTGGTATTACTTTTTCTTAGCTAGAGTCTTTGGGGTCCAACTACCGTCTCATCTCTTATCATTTTCTTCCATTGCTCAACATGAAGTTAGCACTGTGTTGCCCTTTTGGGCCCCAGGATAGTCCCACTCTGCTAGATTTTGTCCACAATGCTGGAAGTGAAGTGGTGGAAGTCTCTCTGCTCTCCTCCTTAGTCTGAGGGCCTCTGTGACCCCATAGGCTATGTCAGAGGAAATCACTTCAGGGTCCTTCAGCCCTCCTCACCCACAGGGAAGGGTACAGAGAAAGGACTATCAGTATGAGAACTGAGATGTCTAGGATCACCTAGCTTCCTGACCTACCTGAGGGTTTTCTCCAAGGAACTTGATAACATCCACTCTGGAGTAAGTCTCAAAATATGGGTGGGTGAGGAAGGAAAAGTAGATGGTGGAATGGGCCAGAATCATCCTCTCAAATTAAAGTTTATATATTGTATTAGTCAGGGTTCTCCAGAGAGACAGAATCGATAGGATATGTTATAATTACATGAGAGGTATTTATTAGGGGAATTAGCTCACGCGACTGTGAAGAAAAGTCCCACGATAGGCCGTCTATAAACTGGATGCTGGTAGCGTGGTTCAGTCCACATCCAAAGGCCTCAAAACCAGGGAAGCTGATGGTGTCCTTGGTGTAAGTCCTGGAACACAAAAGCTGAAGAGTCTTGAGCTCTGATGACCATGGACAGGAGAGAAGAGTGTATCCCAGCTCCAGTGGATAGAGAGAGAGCTTCACCTCTTTCCTCTGTTTTTTGTTCTCTCCGGACCCCCAGAGTCCACTCAGACTCTCATACTAATCTCTGCTGGAAACGCCCTCACAGATGCTCCTAAAAAGATAGCTTTACCAGGTTTCTGAGCATTCCTTCGTTTAACCAAGTTGTCACCTAGAATTAACCTTCACCTGTATTAAAGCACTTGGAGAGATAAATTCCACCTTTGCCACACACAGCACTATAGTTTGCTTCTAGCACCTGTCAAAGGGAGTGAACCAAGGAAGGGGAGCTCTGAAGAGGCACTAAAATAATATCACTGACCTGCAGGGGGAGCCAAATTTCTGGCTTCCAAGAGGGGATGAAACTTCCCAGAAAGGGGCAATGTATGCTTTACAGCAAGCCCTGAGTGATGCATAATCAAAGAGACCCCACCCTGATGAGTCGTCCCAACTTCACGCCCAAGTGCACCTTCTGGGTTTCCTTCAGGTGCTTCTGACATATTTCTCCTTTGAGCTCCTTGCTAAGTCATTCCCTTAGTGACCAGTCAAGTCACTCTTTGTCTCCTTCTCAGAGTCATTTCCCAGACTCTCCACTAGGTAGGTTAATCAATCTCTTGATGAGTTATCTAATGGGCCCTTCCCAAGGGGGGGAATGTTCTAAGCCCTTTCTCAGGTTCTTCCCTAGCTGGAAATTTGCTGTACCTCTCACATCGGAGCCTCCTGGGTTCCTTCACCCATTCTTCTTCAGATACTTGATGCTTCAGCCCTGAAACACACAGGGTCATGGTTATTTTCCCTGAGGTTGTATAAGTGCCAGAGACTCTTAGATCTTGCTGACCTAAACCCTCTGGTGATGAATGTATTACTCTTTTGAAAGTAATACTCCAGCTGCTTCCAGATCTCCTTGCTGATATGAAAGAGTACAGACAGGAAGAGTGGATATTGGCATAAAGATTGGGAGGCCCGGGTGTACTGGGAACAGTCAGTGTCTGGAGGACTAAAGGTTTTCTGATATTTTTGGATCATGGAGAGTGAACCCCATAACTTTTCAGCTGCTTCTGAAACATTTGCCATTCCAGGTGTTAAATTTCAGTTGTGAGAGACTCTTCTTCATTCTGTGCTCTAGGGAAAGATACTTCACAGGTCTTGAATGGATAGAGAAATCAGAGGGAGTGAGATAGAGGATCAAAGGTCTATACCTGAGTTTGACATAGAAGCTGTGGCAGTGGCAGTATTCTAAGCAAGAACTGGAGCAGCAGTTTAGAGTAAGGCAGGGCTGGGATTGTGAAAGTACTGGGTGGTTATTCAGCCTGTATTAGGACTAGGGGAGTGTTAGATATGGAATAGGGGAAGACTTCAGTGGAGAACACTTACCAGAGACTAGGACGGTAGCCACCAATGACTTACTATGTAGAGGAAAGAGACGCCTGAAGTTCTGCTGTTCACAGTCTATAAGATTTTGGGACATTGGAGTTACTAAGGACTGTGCAGCTGCTCTGGTTTTTCTAGGATTCTCCAGAAAGGTTGATGGCTGTGATGTCCAGCTCTTTGGTAAGTGACTCTAAATTATTTTCAGAATTCACATACCCTCAGTTGTTTTGCAAATGATCTCTCTTTATATTATTTCCCCTTAAAAATCTGAAAATCCCTTCCCTTTATGATTGTATTTCCAGGTGCTACTGGACAACAGAATAAGGAAAAAGGAGTTACCAACTTTGATATGCCTGGTTGTAGCATCACTCCATAGAGAAGCCTCAGATGGACAAAGAATAAGAGCTGTTGCTGGCAATCACAGTATATACAAGTGAGAAGGAACAAATCCTCGCTGATGCTTGCATCCAGAAGGCTGAAATGGTCAGGCATTGATGGACAGAACAAGGAAAATCAACAGGGGTTCTCAGGAGATAAGAGTTCAAGGACAATGTTCTGCAAGTTTGGAATCAAGGCAGACTGTGTCAGAGTTAAAGTGTGCCTGGCGATGGTGAAGCACAGAGTATTAGGGAGGTGAAAGGAAAAACCAGTCAGTGGGACCCTGACCAGATAGGCCAGGTTGGGAAGAGATCAATATCATCAGAGAGTGAAGAGTCAGGTGAAGGGTGGGTCCAGAAACAACGTGAGGTTTGGTTGGGTAATCAGATCCAGCAACTGAATGGACTCCCGAGGCAGAAGATGCTCTATTAAAATATGAGATCCAGTGTCAAAATGAGTTCTGATAGCAGAGAGGTGCCTCATGGTGAGCATAAATAAAAAGGAAATGAGGAGGAGATTTGGTCTGTGGCATAATAAAAATATATATTTGGTCTTTGTCCCCAGTTCCTGGCATAGAGCTCCTAAAACTCTTGGAATCTCTTGAGTGATGAGTCTCTTTTGTATGCCAATGAAATGATTCATAAAAAGGAGGTCTAGATAGCCTTAAGATGGGGGCTGGTCACCAGAACGACCAAGCCATGATTAGAGGATTGGAACCTTCAGTCCCACCTCCATCCCTTACCCCCAACCACTGGGGAGTGTAGGCAGCTGGAGATTGAGTTCAATCATCAGTGGACAAGAATTTAATCAATCATAATGAAACATAATGAAACCCCCCATAAACCTCCTAAACTGCTGGGTTTGGAGAGCTTCCAGGTTGATGAAGACACCCATGAGTGCCCTGAGAAGGCATGGAAACTCCGTGCACCTCCCCTTTCCCCCATCCTTTAGTCTATGAATCTCTTTCATTTGGCCATTCCTGAGTTGTCCTTTATAATAAACCAGTAAATATAAGTAAAGTGTTTTCCTGAATTCTGTGTGTCATTCTAATGAATTATCACACCTGAGAGGGGCCTGTGGGAACCCTTCATTTATTGCCTGTTGGTCAGAAGCATGGGTAGCCCCTGGAACTTGCTACTGGCATCTGAAGTGGGGGCAGTGTTGTGAGACTGAACCTTTAACCTGTGGGATCTTGTACTAACTCTGAGAGTTAGTGTCAGAATTGAATTGAATTTTTGGACACCCAGTTGGTGTCACAGAATTGGAGGACTGGTGTAATAAGAGAGAGAGAGAGAAAAAAAAAAAAAAACCCACACAGGGTCTATAAGGGCAGATGACAGAAAGAAGTCAGAGTTACAGACAACCCAGACAGAGGAGCTGCGGAGCATCTTGCACTGGCTCTCCAAGAGCAGAAGATAAATTTCCCCAGACACCTACTGACCTCTGGAAGCCAAAGGGACACAGAGCATCTTGCACTGGCTCTCCAAGAGCAGAAGATAAATTTCCCCAGACACCTACTGACCTCCTCACAGCAACAGGTGTCTTGGTGCAACTGTTGTGAAATGCCTGTCTCAACAAAAAGCTTGCCAAGTAGACTGAATGACATAAGAGGAACAAGCTGCAGCCAGGAAGCAGAATGGAAAAGAGGGCCTGGCACACCTGCCAGAAGTCAATGTCCCTCGTCCTTGACCTCATGTGTGCCTTTTATCTATAACCCCAAGCTAACTTTCACTTTCTCTTTCCTATAGCACCTTACCTAGGTTCCTCTCCCATGTCGACCCCAGGCTACAAAGAGGCCCTAGAACTGCATAGCCCCCTGGTAGATAAAGGGAAATAGAAGAGAAGTAGGAAAGATTAATCAGCTTTTTCATAGAGAAATCAGGTCCCTAGTTACCTCAGCTTTTTTTCAGCAAGCTCTCCAAGGTAGGATAAAGGGGCTCTGGTTACTTGTAATGAAGTTAGTGTTGGAGTCAGCAGGACTGAAACCATGTTGGGACTTAAAACCACTTGGGCTATAGGCAAAGTTTAGAAAGGACAGTTTGTTTTTTTTTTTTCTCCACGCTTTCTTCCCACCCCCTGACTTTCTCATCTTGCTTGCTAAATAGGAAAACAAGGCTGAGAAAGCTAATTAGTACTTTGCAAAGCTAACAGTTCTTTCTTTGAGACTTGTAGAGTTTTGAGAAGTGAACAAGGCCAATGACTGGGAGCTGACCTTGGGTTCCAGCCATGTCAACGAGAGCTCTGTGAAGCAAAACTATGCAAAAGACTGCAGAAAAGATGATTTTACTCCAGAGCAAATCAAAATCTTGCAGGTCCCTAAGATAACAGCGAAGATGAGAACAGAAACCAGATGAGGCCTTGGCAAGACCTTGTACCTGACTCATAGACACAGACCCCTCATAGCTCACATCGTCTTCTCTCCTGCTTTTCACTTCCCCTGTTGCATTTCCTCTGGCTCCATCTCCTCAGTAAACCTGAGTCCTTGAGATGGCTTTAGTCTGGCCATTCTCCTTCAGGTTTACGGGAGAGATGGGTTAACCTAACATCTCTCCTCAGGTCAGCAGTGTTCCTGAATAAAAGCTGACTTCTATTTTCACCAACATCTGACTTTTGATTGGTTTGCTTTTGTCTGGGGGCAGGCAACCGGACCTGTGAGTTCAATATCAATTTTGGGGAGCCTCAGCCGGGAGCTAAGTGTGCCCTGTAACATTAGCAGCAAAGGAGTCTTATAAGAAAATAAGAAGAATGGCCTTTTGGGAGTAGATTCTTGCAAGGTTAGACTTTGAGGGTCTGAGGAATTAGGATGCATCAAATGGTCTACACATATAACAGGAAGGCTCACCCATGTACAGTGATTTGTAGTTACTAAATTCCATCATATGTGGTATCCCCTGTGAGACTCACATTATGCCTGTAATTATACAGGCCAGGAGGAAGAGTGTATGACTTAGGAGGTTAAACAATGTGCCCAAGTAAGGTCATGGAAGTTCTTTCTCCAAAACTAACCAATAGCCCTCCCACTACATCTCACGCTACCTGCTGACTCGTAAGACACATTGCAGGCCTCCATCATTCAGTTCCCCCGCACAATGGGAGAACTGTCCGAAGTTCTGACTCCTTTCTATGGTCTTTTTAAGGCTCTGCTTTCTGAGAGGGTCAGAGCCAGAAACTGACATCCTCAGATACAGGGAACCTGTGATCCCAGGAAAAGAGCAGATAAAGGGGTAACCTTTGGAGAGCCCAGGGCCGAACATGCAGACCCACCTATGTCATTCTGTTTTCCTTTTGTTGACACTGAAAGACAAACAAAGAATAAAAAGCCACAACCCAATTTTCAATTTCCTCTCTCTAAGCAAACTGCAGATTTATTATTTATAAATACACTGCTTTTCTCCATCAAAGTAATGAAGGTCTGTATTAGTTCCATATTATTCATTTTCAAAGTAGATTTAAAAAGTTTATAGTTGTCCTTCCTTGAGAAACTCAAATAAAAAGGCTGACCTGTATGTAGTCCTCAATTGATTTTTTTTTTTACAGTCAGTGGTCCTTTGCTGTGACCCACAGGAATGCAATGCTCTGTGATATAGAATGATTTTCCCTGAGACCAGAGCTTCATATTTCACATGTAATCATGGGCTTTAAGAGGTTCTGCATTGCTCCTTAGATCAGCACCATCACAAAAGCTTAGCCTAGAGACCCCTGACATGGAAAGGTGACTTATGAATAAATGATGTTGGGCTCTGCTCTCTTGCAAGGATCCTGTACCCCCTTAATAATCTTCTCCAGGAACCATTGAAACACTCTGGAGTTTTTCCTGGAGATGTTCTCTACATATACATAAATTGAAAGTTTTGGACAAAAGCTCTGTTTCTCACTCTGAACCATATCCTGCCCAATCTTATTCTCTAGGGGGATGATATTCTACCTTCTCCTGAGAGTCTGATCTCAGGTGTCTCTTGCACTGACATTATTAATTTAGTAAAGTAAGAAGAAAAACAGGTAAATGTCAGTTTAAGCTGGTGGAAAGGCATAGTGTTCTCTTACTTGACTGATGTCTCCAATTTTCTTGAATATTGATAAAAATTGATTCCTCTTTAGATGGTAGGAAAACAAAAGATCCATCCCAGACATAAGGTAAAAAATGGAATATATACTACATGGAATCCAGATTGAGTTCAGCCATGGGGCACTAAGTGTCCTCAGATCAAAGAAATAGTTCTCCATTATCTGAAGTGCACAGTTGTTGGCTCTGCTGTCTGAAGCAGCCACACACTGAAAGTGTGCATTCCAGTCTAGAGTTCCAGGCCTGCATCACAGAGTAGTGCAACAGTGAAGAGTTCTTTAGGGTGGGAGAAGAGATAAGAAGGAGAACGTGAGCCCTGCCTGCCTCTCCTCCTGCCATTGAGTCTAGCCAACCCCATCACATTTCTGAAAACAATTCAATCCCTCCACTCTTCTCTGGGCCTCCATTTGTTTCACTTCCATCCTCTTATCATATCAAACATATTCTTTGGTACAATTCTATTCCATGTATATAGCAAATATCATATAGGTCTGGCACCACTCTTAGAGAGCTGGCCTTTAACCCCTTCAATCTATGACCTTGAAAGTCTAGAGTTTTCTCACCAATTTTTGCTATTTCCCAGGGATTTATACTCTCAGGATCTATTATGTCCTCTATTCAGGCTTCCTAGTACATTATGTCTTTGCTTTAATTTAGCACAGTCCATCCTTCTAATGTCCCCAAAAGAAACCTCTTTCATAGAAAAGATTTAGTGAGTCATGAAGGCTTTATTAAAGATCCTGTATGGCTGACAGAGAAAGAGAGAGAGAGAGAAAGAGCGAGAGAGAGAGATGCCAGCCAGTACCATGCGAAAAAATTTAATAATGTCATAGTAATTATTTTTCTTCTAAATCTCTTCTGGGCTACTCTGCCAGTGAGGACTCACCACTCTTCCCCCTCTACCTATGAAAGTCTCTCACCCTGCTATCCTGCTCTTCTTTCTTCCATCTCTCCCCCAACATTTTATATTCTCCATTTTTATAGGTCAATTATCTCCCAAATCCATCCCACAATCTGTACACTTAAACCCACATTGATTTGGAGAATGAAAGAGTCATCAACATAATTTAACCTCTTAAGAGTGCAGTTAGTTATATATGGAAGTATAATTTTGTTTTCTTTGAGGTTTTTTTTTTTCTTTTTTGTGACCAGTAAGGGGATTGCAACCCTTGGCTTGGTGTTGTCCACACCGCGCTCAGCCAGTGAGCGCACAGGCCATCCCTATATAGGATCCGAACCTGCGGTGGGAGCGCCACTGCACTCCCAGCGCTACACTCTCCCGAGTGCACCACGGGGTCGGCCCTTCTTTGAGTTTTTTTAAACCACTTTATTGATGTATGATAGACATACAAAAAGCTGTAGATACTTAATGTGCATAACTTGATATGTTTGGAGGTAAATATACATCCACAAACCTATTATCACAATCAACACCATAAACTTACCAATCACTTCCAAAAGTTTCCTCCCACTCCCTTTGTTGTTTTAGTTTTGACAAATAGTTTATGCTTGTGGCAGGATCTATACTTCTTTTACGTGACTTATCTCTCTTCCTCATATATTGTTAAAAATCTATTCTTCTCTAGATGATAAAAAAAACAGAAGGAGCTCAGCCAACAGAAAAGATAGAAAATAGAATCTATGATATATGGAAACCAGCTTGAGTTCAGCCAACTTGAAAGCTGGTTTTTCCTTAACAACAATCTACCATATTAGAAAATTTTTAAATTTACGATACTATTATTAAGCATAAGCTCTATGTTGTACAGTAGATCTCCAGAGCTTATTTATCTTTCTTGACTGAAACCTCAGCATTTTTGACCAACACCATATCATTTGCCCCTCTCCCCAGCCCCTGGCAACCACCACTTGCTTTCTGCCTCTGTGAGTCTGACTATTTTAGATTCCAAAATAAGTGAGATCACACACTATTTGTCTTTCTGTTTCTGTCTTATTTCACTTTGTATAATGTCCTCCAGGTTCATCTATGTTGTTGCAAATGACAGAATTTTCTTTTTTATGGCTATTCAATAATATTTTCATATTTATGCACAAGTAGACTCCAAAAAGTTTGTGAAAAAATAAAGTTAAAAGATAAAAGTAAGGGGCTGGCCCGTGGCTCACTTGGGAGAGTGCGGTGCTGATAACACCAAGGCCGTGGGTTCGGATCCCTATATAAGGATGGCCAGTTAGCTCACTTGGGAGAGTGTGGTGCTGACAACACCAAGTCAAGGGTTAAGATCCCCTTACCGGTCATCTTTTTTTTTAAAAAGATAAAAGTAAAAATGTAAACTTTATTTCTCAACATAAGTTCCATCAAGTTCAAGACACTTCTGAGTGATGATAAAAGCCATTTATTTAGTCTATCACTAAAGAACTAAGGGTCCTGGGAATTTAACCATGTCAGTGCAGTCTTTTTTACATTATTAACTGAGTAAAAATGGGTGCCCTGTAAATATTAAGAATAAGAAACAAGAAGTTAGAAGAAGCCAAATCAGGACAGTGAGGTGGATGACTAATGATTTCCCATTATAACTCTTGCAAAATTGCCCTTGTTTGATGAGAGGAATGAGCAGGAGCATCGTCATGGTGGAGAAGACTCTCTGGTGAAGCTTTCCCAGGTGCTTTTCTGCTAAAGCTTTGGCTAACTTTCTCAAAACACTCTCATAATATGCAGATGTTTTCATTCTTTGACCCTCCAGAAAGTCAACAAGAGAAATGCCTTGAGTATCCCTAAAAACTGTTGCCATGACTTTGCCCTTGACTGGTCTGCTTTTGCTTTGACTTGACTACTTCCACCTCTTGGTAGCCATTGCTTTGATTGTGCTTTGTCTTCAGGACCATACTGATAAAGTCATGTTTCATTTCCTGTTAAAATTTTTTGAAGAGGGGCTGGCCCGGTGGCGCACTGCTACAGTGCGCCGCTTGGGAGTGTGGTGGCGCTCCCGCCGAGGGTTCGGATCCCACATACAGACCGGTTCCCACTCACTGGCTGAGCGAGGTGCGGACGTGACACCGTGGGTTGTGATCCCGTTGCCGGTCCTGGTCCGGTGCGGGCGCGACACTGAGGGTTGCGATCCGTTGCCGGACACAAAAAAAGACAAAAAGGAAAAAAAATTTTTTTTTTGAAGAAATACTTCAGGATCTTGATCCCACGTGTTTAAAATTTCCATTGAAAGCTCTGCTATTGTCTGCAGATGGTCTGGGGGCAATGGTTTTGGAACCCATCAAATGGAAAGTCTGCTGACTGTAAGGTTTCAGTAAGAATTGTGTAAGCTGAACCAATGTTGTGTCTACTGTGATGTCTACTGTTGGGATGTCTACTGTGTTGGCTACTGTTTCTGCTGTTAATCGTTGGTCCTCTTCAATTAGGACATGAACAAAATTATTTTTTTCCTTGCAAATTGATATGGATGATCTCGCTCTAGGGCTGTATCTTCAACATCGTCTCTTCCCTTCTCACAACAAGTTATCCATTTGTAAACTGCTGAATTCTTTGGGGCATTCTCCCCATAAGCTTTTTGTAAAGCATCATGATTTCACCATTCTTCCACCTAAGCTTCATCGTAAATTTGATGTCCTTGCTCCAATTTTAGCAGAATTCATGTTGTTCTGATAGGGGCTCTTTTCAAACTGATGGCTTATCCTTGTTAGTGCCTCAAACTAGATCCTGTTCAGAGATGTTATAACAAGTTAGTACGACTTTATTTTGGTGTGAAACATTTTTGAAACCTATGCACAGTTTTTTCATAATACGCATTTTCCATGAACTTTTTCAAGACTCCTCGTGTGTGTGTGTGTGTGTGAGAGAGAGAGAGAGAGAGAGAGAAAGTGTGTGTGTGTGTGTGTGTGTGTGTTTCTTGACTCATTCATCCATTGATGAATGTTTAAGTTTTTTCCCACATTTTGGCTAGTGTAGCAATGAACATGGGAGTGCAGATAATTCTTTAAGATTTCTTTTCTTTTGAATATATACCCAGAAGTGGGATTGCTGAATCATATGGTAGTGAGAAGAACATGAGCTTTGGGGACCAAGGGTGGAACTTCATATCCCCTAAAGTTTCAGGTATTAGAAACTTAATCTCCACTGTGACAGTGTTAAAGAGTGGGAAATCCTATTATGGTAATTGAAAGATGGGACCTTTAAGAGGTGATTAGATTGTACGGACGGTACCCTTGTGAGTGGATTGATCCATTCACATATTAATGGGCATGGTTCTGATGGCTTTATAAAAGGAGTGAGTGAAGAAGTTAGCTCTTTCTTTCCTGCCATTCTTACCCTGTGATACCCTACACTGCTGTCACCACCCACCAACAAGGCCCTCCCCAGATGTGTTCCCTGGACTTTGAACTTCCCAGCCTCCAAAACTGTAAGAAATAAATTTTTATTATTATAAATATAAATTTATAAGTTATTTCTTTATAAACTACCCAGTTCAGGTATTCTGGTATAAGCAAAAGAAACTAATACAATGTCTTTTTAAATTGTTCACACATACCTGATATTGTAAGAATATCGGCTATGGGCTGGCCCGTGGGTCACTCGGTAGAGTGCAGTGCTGATAACACCAAGGCCACGGGTTCGGATCCTATATAGCGATGGCCGGTTTGCTCACTGGCTGAGTGTGGTGCTGACAACACCAAGCCAAGGGTTGAGATCCCCTTACCGGTCATCTTTAAAAAAAAAAAAAAGAATATCGGCTAGTACATCTTTCTGTGCTATCCTTGGCTCTCCTCCAGTTCAACGTGGCTGGTTTTACATGAAAATATTTTAAATATGCTAATTTCCCTCCATAGAATCATATTTCAAATGACTACTATCACTTTAACTGTGTAACATACAAAATTCATACCACATCCTTCAATGCATCTACTTTCTGAAACTGAATAACTCTCCAGGTTCACATCAGGCCACTTCATTATTCTGTGGGACAGTTTTTTCTTCCATTACTTGAATGACTATTTCACATGTAGTTCTATTTTTATGAAACTTTGTCCATGTCCAGTTAATTTCAGAAAAAATTTAATAAGTTAAATCTAAAGTTACATTCTCCAAGATTCCTCTGTAATCTCCAGATTGTTTCTGGACCTACTCTATTATTATGGTATAGACTTTATTATGAACTTCTTCATCGCAACTAACAGTAAAACTTCAATTATATAAGCAATTTCACAATAATTACATAATATTTCATTTATTGCTATTGCTATTTGATGTTTATTATTGGGACAGAAGCTTAGTCTGTCTTGTTCTACCACTCTCTTGCAATGTGGCTGGTTCAAAAATATGCTTAAGACTCAGATGAGCATGAGTGAAAAATGACTGAACATCATGCAAAACAGACAATTTATGTATTTTTGATAAGATTAGGGGATTTTGCATCCCTTATCCTAGCAAAGTAGATCTTGGATATAGTGGGGTCATAGCTCATAAGAAAGGGGCTGACTGCTGGGAAACAAGTAGCGATTGGTACAGAGGTGTTCACCAGCCACTTTCTGGGATTACCAAACTGTATCCATCAGTCCAGATCCACAAGAATAATCCTCTTCTCTCCCATTCATCTGTGATTCTGTCTTTATCACATATGAAGTTATATACAATAGGGGGTGTTTCTGGGATTTCTTTCAATTCCCCTCTACACTATAGCCACAAATAAAGTGTATTAAAGAGACGAAAGTAAAAATATAATCATAATCATAAAGATTATAAAAAATATAATCATAGTGAAACTAGATGATAGAAAAAATATTTATCAAACACCTAAGGTGAGGGAGGAATTCCTAAATTCATAAGCAACACAGAATATAAGAAGGGAAAGTGAAAGGGATACCAATAGGGAAAAAAAGATTTGTGTACAGGACAATAACAAAAATACCCAATATTAAACTGGTAACAGCATATTTGCAGCAAAAGGGTGGTTAATGTTTTTAATGTATATCAAGAGTTTATGGAGATTGTTTTTACTTTATTGAATTTTGTTTTAATTACGAAAGCAATATTTGCTTATTTTAAATGTTCAGATAAAGTAAAAATAAAATGAAGCTGTAAAAATCCAAACAATTTTTCCCTCAACCTTTTCAATTCCCACCACCATTACCCCCAAAGTAAGCAATATTATAATACCATGATTCGTAGTCTTCTGGAGCTGTTCCCATTATTATGGAAATATACACATGTACACACACATACATAATCCTTCATACCAATCACTATTCTGTGATATAGACTGAGTGTTTGCATCTCCTAAAACTTTATATATTGAAGTCTAATCACCAACGTTGATGGTAATAGGTGGTGGTGAGGCCTTTGAAGGTGATTGGGTCATGAGAGTGGTGCCCTCATGAATGGGATTAGAGTCCTTTTAAGAATCCTGAGAGATCTTAATTCTTCCTTCCACCATGTGAGGCCACAGCTAGAAGGCACCATCTGTGAACCAGAAAGCAGACACTCAGCAGACATCGAATTGCTGGTGCCTTGATCTCAGACTTCCTAGCCTCCACAACTGTGAGAAATACATTTCTGTTGTTTATAAGCCACCCAGTATGTGGCATTCCATTATAGCAGCCTGAACTAAGACACTCTGAACCTTCTATTTTTTCATTTAACATATATCTTCAATATTCCTTTTATTCTTCAATATTCCTCTTATTCCATACATATGGATCTAACTGGTTCTATAAATAGTTGTTTAATAATCCATCATTGGCATGCTCCACATTTCATGCAACCATTCCTCATATGGTGGACTTTCCTATTTTACACACATAGAAACTGAGGATCAGGAAAGGAAAGCCCGAGACCTAAATTTAGGAACGTTTCCTAGTCCCAGAATCTCTTGCTTTTGTACAGCCCCCTCCTCACACACACACACATGAACTCAGGCATAGTAAAACAATCCCAAGTCCCACATTAGATATAATTTTTATATCATTATATAAAATTTGCATTTTAGTCAAGCAGGACTTTGGAGTCAGACTGCCCAGGTTCAAATCCTAGCACTGCTATTACTATCTATGAGATCTTGGATAAATTCTCCAACTTCTTCATGCTTGTTTCCTCAGCAGTAAAATGAGGTTGATACTGGTACTTCACTTACCACACAGAGTTGTTGAGAGAGTTAAATGAATTAAATTCACTGAGTACATTTTACCATAGCTATTATCATCGGCGTCGTTCTGGCATTTTGGAGCCAATAATTTGTTCTTTTTGTTTCTGAGATAGTAAAACCTCATAGTCCTTTGAAAATTCCTAGGCCCTAAGCACTAAAAAGTCCCCTAGCACAAGATCCCAAGCAAACTGACACCAGAGCGGTCAACTTAGTTAACAAGATCTGTAGCCTCACTGGGCTGGGGGTAGGAGTGGGTAATCCTTGAATATAGAGGGCAGGGACTGAAATATCCCAACACCCTCCCCGCTTTTATGTGAAGTAGTTTCCTACCTGGAGTGGGTAACGGTGATTGGAATAGATGCTTGAGATATTCAGACCTGCCAAGGAGTTCTAATTCAGCCCAGCCTTTCAAGTGCCGCAGTAAAGGGGAAAGGAGCATCCCAGACCTTCCCATCCCATCCCCTAACCCCCTCAGTTAAGGTTGTCCTAAGATTACGGGGGGGGGGGGCTGGGTTGG
>NW_007727189.1:163012-176141 GCF_000696425.1 Galeopterus variegatus
GGGGCGGGAAAAAGGGAAAAGGCCCCCCCCCCCCCCCCCCCCCCCCCCCCCCCCCCCCCCTAAGTAAGGTTTGCCAAAGGTGGGGGGGGGGGGGGGGGCTGGGTTGAGTGAGGCTTGGAACAGATTAGTCAGATATGTGCTACCACTCTGTGGAGGAGATAGACTCGAACGCATGGTTACAGCTCCAGCCTCAGTGATAATTCTGGGAGAAGGAGAAAGAGAGGCCTCTGTGGCTCTGGAGGCCTAGAAGACCGGCTGAAAAGAGGCAGGGAAGGCAGGGAAGGGGAGATATTTATGTCGAGATCTGATAAGTGAATAGGGGCTGCACTCCAAGCAGTAAGTACGGCTTGGGCAAAGAGGCTTGTTGGCATGAAAAAGCAAGACGTGCTCACGCAACTCTAATTTTCGTGGACAACTGAAGCGTGAAAAGGCGAGGTGAGAGACGTGCCTAGACAAAGACTTGAATACCAGCCCGAGGGGCTTGCCTTTTATCCTGAGAGCAAGCAAGTTACCCCTTTTCTGGGTCTCAGCATAAACCAATCATAAACCAAGGACTCACTCCGTCCTCCTCCGGCACAAAGGTGCCAGGAGTCCGTCCGCCAGGCACTCGACCCACTGCTTGACAAACCAGAACCTGCAGGCCGTCCCACTCGCCACATGACGTCACGTATTACGAGCGACGCACGCGCAGAAGCCTTCTCCCGAACTCGCCGAAGGGCAGGCTTCGATTCCTCCCAATTCCGCCCCTCATTAGATAGAATCAACTGCTCGTCTCGACTGTTGTCAATGGCAACGTAGGCGGTACAACCTTGGTTGCTAAGATACTGCATACTTCCGCTTCTTTCCCTCCTCCTAGACTCTGGCAAACCAAATCTCGTTCTCTCGACCAATGGCAAATGGGCAGTGGGCGGGACTTCACTTTTCCGGACCAAAGAAACACGGGCTCTGCCCGGAGTTGCGTGGCCAATGACTGTGGGGCAGCCCCTGTAAAGAGGCTCGGACACCCCCACGCCTGTCTTTCCTTCTCACAGCCCTGCCCCTCCCTGTCGCCCTTTCAATACAGTGCTGGCCGCAGTCTGACAGGAACGGGACGGAGCCAAGATGGCGGCGGCCGACGGTGACGACTCGCTGTACCCCATCGCCGTCCTCATAGACGAGCTCCGCAACGAGGATGTTCAGGTCCGGAGGCAACAGGGAACTTGGGGAAGACAGGGAAGGGTACATGGGGGCACAGGAGGCCCTCGCGGAGAAGGCTCAGCGTTCGCTGGGAGAGGCGGAAGGGGATGGTGGCCAATCAGCGTCCTGCTCTCATGTCTCCGGGTCCTAGGATTCTAAGAGATGGCACCCCTGATTGGGTGTCGTGCCAGGGGAGGGCGGGGGCCAGGGCGAGCCTCGAGGGTCCCGGGCCTGCAGAGTTCGCGCGGCGGCTCCTGACTTGGTAGGCCACTGCCAGGTCCGGGGTCGGTGGGCCGGGTGGGGGAGAGGAGAGTGTCCACGATTGGCGGCGGCCTCCAAATGGCCCCTTGGGTATGGGAAGGGCGTTTGACTTGTTCCGAGTGGGGGAGGGGCCGCCTGGTTGGTACGGAACCAGATAGGTCTACTCTCTTCTGGGTTTCGACCGCTGGGCCAAATGGGGACTGAGAGGCGAAGGCTGCCATCCCAATTTCTGCCCTACGTCTCAAATTTTAGTGTAGATACTTTAAGGGGGACGCGAAACACTTCCTCCCCAAAGGGGGAAACTAGCCAGATTTAGGAGCGAATTAAGTTGTAGAAACCCGCCTCCCCCCCCCCCCCCTTTGGGATCCTCCAATTGACTAGGGGCTGGGCAATTTATCTAGCGCGCTGACATATTTCTGGTAAGTGAGACAGGGTTGCCCAGGGCCCTGAGACCGCCTGGCCTAGGATTGAGAAGAGTTAGGACTGCAGGTCCTCCTCCCACCCGCTGCCTGACCTTGTGCAAATTACTCACTGCTCTGGGCCTCTGTATTACACGAAATATGGGTTAATAATAGTCCCGGTCTCGCTGGGTAGTTGTGAGTGACTGGCCGAGTTAATAATACTAGTAAAATAGAACGGTGTCTGGTCGACTGTAAGAATCCAATAAATGTTAACTGTAATTGTTGGGAGTGGTGATTTAAGAGGTCCCGTCCTCCTTTTAGGCCTCAATTTCTATATAAAATTGAGCTTGATGCACTGGGAAACTTTCCGAACCTGGGTGCACCCTCTGAGGTTCCGGTGTATGACTCTGGTTCTGGTGTCAGACAGGTTGTGGTTTTACCCCTGGCCCTTCCACGCCTTGCTGATTGACATGGGCAAGTTAGTTAATCTCTCTAAGCCTTGGCTTCCTCTTCTCTCAAATGGGGATAATTATCTAGTTCGTAGGGCTGTTGAAAAAATTCACTCGTTCAATAAATACCTGCCAGGTGTCAGGTATGGTGCTGGGGATATAGTGGTGACACCAGTTGCTATACAGGAGCCAGGTGTGAAACAGGTAAACAGAGCTAAATGTTATTAACATGCATAAGAAATGGTGGGAAGGAAACAAACAGGATGTTGTGAAAAATCAATATTTATTGGGCCTCTACTCTGCAAGACACTGTTCTAGGCACTGGTGTATAGCAGGCAACAAGACAAACCAAAACTCCTGGCCTTAGAGAGTTTACCCTGTAATGAGGGGAGACACAATAAACAAGATTTTAAGTAAAATGTGTACTTTGTTAGGTGGGGATCAGTGTTACAGAGAAAAATAATAAAAATAAGAGGGATGCACTTTTATTTTATTTTTTATTATTTACTTATTTAAAAAATGACTGGTAAGGGGATCTTAACCCTTGACTTGGTGTTATCAGCACCACACTCTCCCAAGTGAGCCACAGGCTGACCCAGAGGGATGCACTTTTAAAGAGTGGTCAGGGGAGGCCTTACAGGGAAGGAGATGTTTGAGAAAACACCTGATGGAAGGCAAGGAAAGGATCTAATGAGACTTGCTGGGCTGAGGGCACAGCAAGTACAAAATGGGGTAGGGAAGATCCATTTTAAGAAGATCATTCAGGGAAGGTCCCTCTGAGGATGCAAAGTTTGAGACCAGATTGGAAGAACATGGGGAAGAAGGTGGTTGCCTTCGAGGAAGAGGGAGCAAATGTGTAATGGCTGTAGCTCTCAACGCAGGATGATTTTGCCCACCAGGGGACATTTGGCAATGTCTGGAGACATTTTTGGTTGTCATAACTGGGGATTGCTGCTGGCATCTGGTGAGTAGAGTCAGGGATGCTGCTAAACATCCTACAGTTCACAACACAACACCCACATCAGAAAATGATCAGGCCCAAAATGTCCTTAGTGCTGAAGTCGAAAGAAGCTGTTTCAAGGGAAAACCCTGAGGCAGAAACAAGCTTGGTATCTTTGGTCAGTGTATTAGTTTTCTATGACTGCTGTAACAAGTTGCCATAAATTTAGTGGCATAAAAACCCCACAGGTTTATTATACTACAGTTCTGGAAGTCAGAGGTCTAACATGGGTCTCAGTGTTCTAAAATCAAGGTGTTGGGAGGGCTATTTTTCTTTCTGGAGGCCCTAGTGGAGAATCTGTTTCCTTGACTTTTCCAGCTTATAAAGGCTGCCCACATTCCTTGGCTTGTGGCTCCTTTATCTTCAAAGACAGCAACGTTGCATCTCTCTAACCATTCTTCCATAGTTACATCTCCTTCTGACCACAGGAAAGGGTCTCTGATTTTAAAGATCCATGTGATTACATTGGGTCCACACATAAACAAGGATCATTTCCCCATCTCAAGGTTCTTAACCATAATCACATCTGCAAAATCCCTTTTGCCATGTGAGGTACCATATTCACAGGTTCTGGGGATTAGGACATAGATTTCTTTGGGGGACATTATTCTGTCTACCACAGTTGCTGTGCTTGGAAATCAGAGATTGAGGGGGGAAAGTTGTAGGAGGTTAAGGATGGTGGTGAAGTGTTTTTTTGTTTTAGTTTCAAGTGATTTAACTTTCTTTTTGTTTATTCTTTTATTGTACTGAGGTCAGTGAAGGGGTACTACTCACTCAACAAATATTTATAAGTATCTACTGTGTGCTAGCTATTGATCTGAAGGATGAGGCCAAAGCAGTGAACCATAGGCAAAAATCTGCCCTCCTGGAGCTCACTTTCTTGTGGAAGCAACAAGAAACAAACTAGTACAATGTAGATGATGGTAGATAGTGGTAAGTACTATGGAGAAAAATAAAGCAAGGATGAGTATGGGGAGTATGGGAGAATGTATTACAGTTTTAGATAGAATGGCCAGGGAAGGGGACATTTGAACAGAGAAGTGATGGGAGGGAGAAGGCCCCCATGGATATCTGGGGAATAGCATTCCAGGCAGAGGAAACAGGTGCAAAGGTCATGGGGCATGAATATGCGGAGTGGGTTCTGGGAACAGCAGGAAAGCCATTGGAGCCACGGGAATGAGCTGTTGATGCTGGAAGATGAAATTGAAGAGAAAGTCAAGGCCTTATCTCGGAAGGACCTTGGGATCTGTAATTTAAACCAGGGATTGGCAAACAGCTGCCTGTGGCCCTAGGCTTGCTTTTTTAAATAAAAATTTTTTGTTTTTTTTAAAAAACTCAGGGCCGGCCAGGTGGCGCACTGCTATAGTGCGCCGCTTGGGAAGCGCGGCAGCGCTCCCACCGAGGGTTCGTATCCCACATACAGACCAGTTCCCGCTCACTGGCTGAGCGAGGCGCGGGAGCAACACCGAGGGTTGCGATCCCGTTGCCGGTCCCGGTCCGGGGGCGACACTGAGGGTTGCGATCCGTTGCCGGACACGGAAAAAGACAAAAAAGAAAAAAAAAAAAACTCAGATAACACGCATTCATTTACTTATTGTTTATGGCTGCTTTTGTGCTACACAGCAAAGTTGAGTAGTTGTAACTGAGATGATCTGGCTCTCAAAGCCTGAAATATTTACTGTGTGGCCCATTGCAGGAAAAAACTTGCCAACCCCTGACTTAAACCATCTCTGTACCAAATTATTGGGTGCTTGCTTTATACTAGGTGCTGTACAAGGGCATAACATTTATGATCTTATTGAATTCTCACAACCATCCTTTGAAATAGGTCCCGTACTTATTTACATTTTCCAGATGAGGAAACTGAAGCACAGCAAAGGTAAATAACTTTGGCCAAAGCCATGCAGCTGAGAAGTGGAAGAGCCAGGAAAGAATACCAAAGGAAGTAGGACCTGAGGGTGGAATAGAATTTGGGGTGGGGAAAATCATTGCTGACTATATCCATGTGCCAGATGTTTTAATCGTGTCTTAATGTGACAGTTCAGGATACTAGAAAGAACATGGGATATGAAATGCTGTAGTCTTTTTTTTTTTTTTTCCTTTTTTCGTGTCCGGCAACGGACCGCAACCCTCAGTGTCGCGCCCGTACCGGACTGGGACCGGCAACGGGATCGCAACCCTCGGTGCTGCTCCCGCCCCTCGCTCAGCCAGTGAGTGGGAACCAGTCTGTATGTGGGATCCGAACCCTCAGCGGGAGCGCCGCCACACTCCCAAGCGGCGCACTGTAGCAGTGCGCCACCAGGCCGGCCCAGAAATGCTGTAGTCTTAATTTATTCTTTCTGCAGATATTTATTCAACATCTCCTAGATGCCAGGCAATGTTTGAGATATTAGAGAGAGGTACAGTAGGGAGCAAAACGGTTAATCTGCTGCTCTTGTGGGGTTTACATTCTAGTAGGAGAGATAGATAGTAGTTCTGTAACATGCCAGTTGCAGTAATTGTTAAGAAGAAAATAAGGCAGGGACAGGGAAAATAGTGAGCTCAGGGCTGCTGTTTTATTTTTATTTTTTATTTTTTTGGCAGTTGGCTGGTAAGGTGATCTGAACCCTTGACCTTGGTGTGATAAGCACCATGCTCTACCTGTTGAGCTAACTAACCAGTCCCAGTGCTACCGTTTCAGATAGGAAGGTTAGAGAAGGTATTTCTGAGGCAGTGATGTTGAGCAAGGACTTGAATGAAATAAGAGAGAATGAACAGGTGGAGGAAGAGCAGTCCAGGCAGAAGGAACAGTTGATGCAGAGGCCATGAGTGGGAGCATGCTTGATATGTTCAAAGAATAGCAAAAAGTCTGGTGTGGCTGAAGCAGACTGATTCGGAAAGTGGTGGGAGGTAAGGACTAGGTTGAGGTCTGTAGGCCAGGGCAAAGACTGGCAAGAGGGGGCAGGGGTAGAGGAAGCCATTGCAAGGCTTTGAGTAGAAGAATGAGGTGTTCTGACTTAATTCTTAAGGATCCCTCTTGCTATTAAGTAGGGGTTGCGCAGGAACAGGTAGACCTATTGAGATGCCATTGCAGAACACCCAGGATCCGTGTTAGCATATAGGTGGGGAAAGGTGGTTGGATTCAGGATGTATTGAGAAGGGCTGATGGGATTTGCTGAAGGTTTGGATGTCATGTGGTGGGTGATGTAGAGGGAGGAGTTGAGAGTGACTGAGGTTTGAACACCAGCTTTGCCAGTTCGGCCCCGTGTGCCCTTGGAGCAGTACGTTTCCTTCTTAGGGCCCAGATTCCCCATCTGCAAAAAACAGATAATGATGAGGAATAAGCGCCTACCTGGTTGTGAAGATACAATGAAATTGGCATGTTAAGTGGCTGCCTCAAAAAAGGCATTCAGTAAGTGATGACCTCGTTCAGTCGTCATGATAGGTAATGGTTTTATACTTGGGAAAGTGTGGTAGAGGATGGTGGTGAAGAACATGGGTTGAGCTGGCCGGTTAGCTCAGTTGTTTAGAGCATGGTGTTGTAAAACCAAGGTCAGTGGTTTGGATCGTTGCACTGGCCAGCCACCAAAAAATAAAAATAAAAAAGAACATGGGTTCAGTTCTCCACACTGCCACAGATTCATAAGGTTTCCATCTCTTGCCTAAACACCCCAAGCCAATAAGAGGCAGAGGCCAGATTGCAGTATCCCAGGGGTGTTTTGGGGTGTTGTGTTTCTTAAAATGTGATCCACTGTTTGAGAGGCCAGGTTTCTGTGTTACTTACACTCTTTGAGCCTCAGTTCTTTCATCTGTAAAATGGGGATAATTTTAAAATTTAGCAGCTCCTGGGATTGTTGTGAGGATTAAATGGGTTAGCACGTGTAAAGTGCTTAGATAACAGTTCTTGATATATTCTGTGTTCTGTAAATATTGGTCAGTAGCAGTTGTGTTGATGGTGGTGGTGAAATAATGGGGGCTTCATCTGTCAAAAGTGCCTGGTGCATTTTTAAAAAAACGATTTTAATGGGTTACTAGAGAGCAGTGGTTCTCAACCTAGGGTAATTTTGTGCCCTGGGGGACATCTGACAATGTCTGGAGACATTTTTTAATGATCTTGACTGGTGAGGAATGTTGCTGGCATCTAGTGGGCAGGGGCCGGTGATGCTGTGCAGTATCCTGCTATGCGCAGGACACCCCCCCACAATGAAGGATTATCTACCCCCAAATATCAGTAAGACTGAGACTGAGAAACCCTGCTATATGTTGAACAGGCTACTTTGTATGTATTAAATTTTTTTTATTTGAGTTTAATTTGAGCAGAACAATTTGCAAATCATGCAGCCCCCATTATCAGAACAGATTTAGAGCAACTCTGCCATTGCCACGTGGTCAGTTAAGATTTATAGGCAGAAAAAAGGGAAGTGACATACAGAAAATGGAAGTGAGGTACAGAACAGTTGGCTGCCTGTAATTGGCCGAGACTCAGCTGCTTGTTACAAGAGTAGGTTATAGTCTGTTTGCACAGGTTAGTTTACAAGAGTAGGTTAGTCCGGTTACACATCATTGTGTCTGAAGACACCTTTAGGCCAAACTTAACAATTCCCCCCTGTTGGTTAACTTCTCAATTTTGAGAGATTGACCAACCCTTAGGCACTGACATCACTCTGTCATCATTGTAAATGGACTTATTTGGTCTCAAATTCCACTGGGAAATAGCAGAACAGTAGGTTTTATAAGGTGGGATCAGGAAAACAACAATAGAAAAAAAAACTGATTAACATCAAGTTGTTTTTTCATAAGCATTAGAGTAGAGGGAACTTTCTTGTTATGCTGGACTCTCCTGTTTTCAGGAGAAAAAAATCGGTCTGTTTTGAGATCTGTCTGCCCTCTTAAAGTTTTCATTTGATGATTATGTACCACTTAACATGAGCAACTCCATTTTGGTTTGGTCTGATCTGTTGGGGACTAGTGCAGCAGCTCAGTCCAAAACAATGGCTTTCCGTAATTTTTATTTAATAATTCCCCCCTTTTGGTCAGGTTCTCACCTAGGTGAGAGTGTGACCAAAACTTAGGGCATTAGCACCACTCTCAGTTACCATCATTTTAGGTTTCCAGTCTCAACATGTCTTTTTTAGGGTACACTGTCCTCATAATCATGCTTTCTTTGACTTTTTGCCATTCCATTCAAAGAGAAATCATTCGACATTCCACAGATGGCTGCATGCAAACATTTATAATGCTAGAGAGAATACAGTATACCAGGGAGACTACTATTTTGACCATCAGGAGAATAATACCAAGAGTTTGGGGTATGCTCCTTAGCCAGGGTCTCTAGGGAGCAAACAAACCAATATCAAATAGATTAAAGAATAAGCCAGATGAAGAGTCTACCCATTTTAACCATTTGTCAATCCCCTGCAACTGAGTATAATATCCAGTGTATTCATCAATGTGTAACAAGAAGTGTCAGCAACTGCACAGATTCTTACCTGTTTATTCAGAGGGCAATCTAGCACAACGTTTGTATTTATTAATTGATCCTCACAAAAGGCATCTGAGATAGGTGCTAATTCTTTTTCTCTTAATTTTTTTTTTGTTAAATTTCAAATATATCCCTAATTTTAGAAAATAGTACCAAATACCCAGATTCAGAATTTTTTTTTTTTTCCTTTTTGTCTTTTTTCGTGTCCGGCAACGGATCGCAACCCTCAGCGTTGTGCCCATACCGGACCGGGACCGGCAACGGGATCGCAACCCTCGGTGTTGCCCCCGCTCCTCGCTCAGCCAGTGAGCGGCCGGTCTGTATGTGGAATCCGAACCCTCGGCGGGAGCGCCTCTGCGCTCCCAAGCGGTGCACTGTAGCAGTGTGCCACCGGGCCGGCCCCAGATTCAGAATTTTTTTTTTTTGTCTTTTTGTCTTTTTTCGTGACCGGCAACGGATCGCAACCCTCAGTGTCGCACCCGTACCGGACCGGGACCGGCAACGGGATCGCAACCCTCGGTGTTGCCCCCGCTCCTCGCTCAGCCAGTGAGCGGCCGGTCTGTATGTGGAATCCGAACCCTCGGCGGGAGCGCCACCGCGCTTCCCAAGCGGCGCACTGTAGCAGTGCGCCACCAGGCCGGCCCCCAGATTCAGAATTTTTAAAAATTTTGCTACATCTGTTCACTTGTTCTTCACTCTGCCTGCCCCTCTCTCTTTAATTTTGCTGAAGTATTTTTAAAATCTTATCTTCAAACATTTTCTCCTACATTCTTCAGTATGCACCTCTAAAACAATGGACATTTTTATAACTACACTGTCATGTTCCCACCTAACAAAGCGATTCCTTGGTATTGTCTAATATTCAGTCCATAATCAGATTTCCCTGATTATTTCAGAAGTGTCCTTTTACACTTGGCTTGTTTTAAATCAGATTCTGGATTTAGCCATGAATCTTCAGTCTGAAATTCTTCCCATGTGTAAATGTCACACAACCTAGTAAGTGGTGAAACTGGGATTTAGCAGGGCACTGGGCTTCAGAGCACACTTCACCACTGAGCTACAGGCCTCCTGTAGAGACAGAATCTAGGCCTGGAGGTGACACAGAATAGGCAGTGCCATGGGTGGAAGCAAACCAGGGTTCAAATCCTGGTCTGGCCACTTTAGAAGTTACTCAACCCTTTGGGGTCTTGGTTTTCTTATTAAATGATAAAAGGATGGAAGACATACCTGACAGGGTTGTGGGGATTAAATGCTATAAAGATACAGCAGTTATGGGCTACTGTCTAAGACATTGCAGAATGCCCCTGTGTCTACATTTTGGAAACATGATGTTATAAGCTCTGGCTTCTTTTTGTAGAGTGTGTAGTGATTTAGTGAAGCAGAACTTAGGAATAAGGTTGTCCTCTGAGAGCTTACATAAAAGAAGTTGGTAGAGGACGATGGTAAAGAACATGATTTCAGTTCCAGGCTGTGCCATAAATTGACTGAGTGACCTGCCTTCCTCTTTCTGTGCTTAGTTTCCTCATCTGCAAAATGAATGTAGAGGTAGTATCTGCCTCATAATGTTTGTTATAAGAAAGAACATGTTTAAATACTTAGCTTTGTACCTGGAACATAGTAAGCACTCTCTAAAATGGTAGTTGGGTTTTTTAAAACCTTTAAAAATGGTTTATTTTTATGTTTTTTAATGTGCCCAGCCCTGTACTAGATTATAGTTCAAGAATCACGAGTTAAGGGGCTGGCTGGTTGGCTTAGTTGGCTAGAACACATCCTTATAACACCAAGAATTGCCAGTTGACAATGGTCCTCTTCTGTTTCTCGTCCCAGAGACAAGTCACCTTCCAAATGGGGGAAACAAGCACATCCATAAATAATTTTTTTTTTTTTTTAAAGATGACCGGTAAGGAGATCTTAACCCTTGACTTGGTGTTGTCAGCACCACGCTCACCCAGTGAGCTAACCGGCCATCCCTATATGGGATCCAAACCCATGGCCTTGGTGTTCCATCACCACATTCTCCCGAGGGAGCCATGGGCCGGCCTATCCATAAATAATTATAATGCCAGGCAAACTATGAGAAGCATTTCTTGTTGCAGTGGTTCCCAAGAGGATGGGGAAATTACTTTTTTTCCCCTTCTATTTACATTTTTCTTTCAGTACAAAAACATGAGAAATAATAACAGCTGACATTTGAGTGCTTGCTATGTGCTGTGTGTCTGTTTTCCTTATTTGATCATCCCAGCAATCCTATGAAGCAGGCATTTTTGTAATTCCCATTTTACAGTGAGGAAACTGAAGCTCCAAGATGCCTAGGACTTGCCTGGGGACCCTTAGCTAATAAGTGGTAAAGACAGAGTACATATTCATTCATTATTTTTTTTTTAAATTTAAATGATTTAAATGCCACAGAAATAAGAGATTGTGAGGCCCATTCTTCTCAATGATGCTAAACAGTTATCAGGTGGGTGCTTAGTTTTTCAGATACATCTACACGTTATTTTCTTTAAAAGCGTGATCCTTCATGGAAGGAGGAGGAGGGTTTATAGACTTTAGGACTTTATGGGAAGTAGAGAGACACTTCTGTCATTCACTGAGCATTTCCCTGGGCCCTTGTCAAAGCACACACATTACAGACCCCCATCCCATCCCCCTGTTATCAGCTATTAGCTATACCAAACAGTAACTGTTTGCTTCTAGGTTTTTTTTTTTTTTCCCTTATATAACATCTGTATTATTTTTATTTTACAAAAAAATTAATCCTGCAAATGTTTGTTGGGCACTTATTTTGTACCAGGCATTGTCCTAGGTTCTTGGGGCACAGAGTGAAGAAGACCAAACCCCTTGCCCTTGTGGAGCTCATATTCTAGGGAGGAAGGAGAAATAACAAACCAATGTATACATGTTGGGAAGTAATAAGAGTTAAGATGTGCAGAGTGAGGGGGGTGGGGGGTGGGAAGGAGGGTGCTGCTTTACCTAAGATAGTCATATGGTGAAGATTGAGCAGAGACCTCATGAAGTAAGGAAGGGGCCCTGGAGCATCTGGGAAGAGTATACCAGGCTAAGTAAACAGCAAGTCAGCAAGTGTGAAGACCTGACCTGGGAATGCACAGGGCTTTTGTTTGTTTTGGTTGCTATCAGGGAAACCACTGTGACAGGCTCAGTGAAGGGGAGTGGCAAGAAGTGAGAATGGATCAGTAGATAGGGGCCAGATCATGTTGGGCCTTGGCTTTTATTCTGATTTTGAAGGGAAGACATAGTACTTGCGGGATCATACTGTACACACATAAGGGAAGGCTCTGTGGATTGAATGCCAGGTGGACCTTCTTTTTTTTTTTTTTAAAGATGACTGGTAAGGGGATCTCAACCCTTGGCTTGGTGTTGTCAACACCATGCTCAGCCAGTGAGCAAACCGGCCATCCCTATATAGGATCCGAACCCGTGGCCTTGGTGTTATCAGCACCACACTCTCCCGAGTGAGCCATGGGCCGGCCTGCCAGGTGGACCTTCAAAAGTGGGTAGCATGAGGGCCGGCCCGTGGCTCACTCGGGAGAGTGCAGTGCTGACAAAAGTGGGTAGCATTTCTACAGATGCATGTAGTGGGGAAGGGGAATTTTATTTATTGAGTCTCTGTTTACTAGACTCTGTGCTGAGGCCTGCTAGGGACACAGACCATCCCCATCCAGGATGATAAGTGCTGTCATGGAACCATGTGGGTGCTTAGTTGGGGGCACACTTTGGAGATAGTGCACAGGGAAATCTTTTCAGGGCATGACATGATCAGGGACAGTAAAGGTTCTTACTGATGATATTAATAGCTTATCTGTCAGGAATGTTAAAGAGAACCCAACCAAGAGTAGTTTAAACAAGTAAGAGTTCATTTTTTTCCCCTCATATAACAAGTTCAGCAGCTCAAGGATATCACAGAATTGGGTCAGAGTATGACATTCTTTTGACCTGCCTCATGTGGTCACAAGATTGCTGCAGCCATCTGCTGTCCTCTTGGAACCACACTGAAAGCAAAGGGCAAGCCTAGGACAGAGAGGTTCTTCCTCCTTTTATCAAGGAGGAAAATCCTTGAAGCTCCTCAGCTGACTTGCCCTTATGTCTCTTTGTCCAGAACTAGGTAATGTGCTGAGTTAATTGGGATTAGGTTTGGCTGTAAGTAATAGGAAAACTTCAACAGGGGCTTAAATGAGCTCAAAGTTTATTTCTGACCGATGATCAAAAAGTGTGGTGGCAGTCCAAGCTGCCATGGCACTCCATGGTGTTATGGTCCCAGGCTGTAAACATTGTACTCTGCTTGCATATCCTCTATCCTTCCAGCTCTACCCCTTCCCCCCTCCCCCCCCCCCCCCCCCCCCCCCCCCCCCCCCACCACCCC
>NW_007727189.1:178609-228165 GCF_000696425.1 Galeopterus variegatus
CCCCCCCCCCCCCCCCCCCCGGTTATCTCAAGGCCCCAAAATGGCTGCTGAAGCGCCAGTCATTATAGGCTCATTCCAGACAGGAAGGAGTGAAGAAGGGGGTGACCCCATCCCACCAAAAGGACATTTCCTACAAGTTGCACATATCATTTCCGCTTGGATTTCACTAGCCAGATGTTAGTGTCATAGTCACATCAAGATGCAAAGGTGATTTGGAAATGTCTTTTCCAGGGGGTCATGTGCATAGCTGAAAACCAAGGTTTATCATTTTTTTTTTTTTTAAAAGATGACCGGTAAGGGGATCTCAACCCTTGGCTTGGTGTTGTCAGCACCACGCTCAGCCAGTGAGCAAACCGGCCATCCCTATATAGGATCCGAACCCGCGGCCTTGGTGTTATCAGCACCGCACTCTACCGAGTGAGCCACGGGCCGGCCCTTGAAAACCAAGGTTTATGAATGGCAGTGTAGCCCAGTGCAGGAGCTCTTAATCTGGGGCTCATCTGTAATTCCCAGGCAGGTCCATGAATTTGGATGGGAAAAATAACATCTTTATTTTCACTAACCTCTAACTTAACATTTAATTTCCTTCTATTATGAATTATATAGATATATTTTTATATTATGAATTATAATATCACAGTAGCATATTATCAATAGTGTTAGCAAAACCTATGACTGTCTCCAGTGTAAATCATGACTGTGTTCATGTCTTGTTTCAACTGTTGTATATATTGTTTATGGTCACCTCTATTTGAAAATTGTGGTTATTATTAGATCTGCTAAAGGGGTCCATGGCACCACCGTCCTCCCCCCACCAAAAAAAAAAAAAAATGAATTTATGGTACTGGTTAAGAGCCTGGTGGCTTGGGTTCAAATCCTGGCTCTGCCACTGTGAGCTGTGTGAGGTTACTTAATTTCCTTGTGCCTTTGTTTTCACTGCCATAGATGGGTGATCCTGTATTTCTCTAATGGGATTGTAAGGATCAAATGAATTAAAACATTAAAGCGTTCAGAACAGCTCCTGGAGCATAGTAAGTACTATGGAAATATGTGCTCTTATTGTTCTGTCACTGTGAAAGAAAGGAAAAGAGACATTGGTGGACAACTAGCCAGCTGCCACACATATCCTTGGTAATCCAAGCAAAATCAGGATGCTATCAATAGGGTGAGGTTGCCACAACATCCATTATTGATGTTCCTCTGGTGTTAGGGTGTGGCCTGCAGTATGTCACTTTGTACTCATGATAACCCTCTATGGGTAGGTATTACCATCATCCCCATTTCACAGATGAGAAAATTGAGGCTCAGAAAGTTGCAAAGATTGCTCAAGATCCCATAGCTAATATGTAAACAGCTTAGCCTTGAACCTTGATGGCATGGCTCTAAATCACCACTTGATGCCACCTTTCTAGAGCATTCGCAGTGCTGTCTGGTTCAAGAAACCAGCGGTCATTATTAATGAAACCAAAACTAGAATCTGCGGGCCGGCCCGGTGGCGCACTGCTACAGTGCGCCGCTTGAGAGTGCGGCGGCGCTCCCGCCGAGGGTTCGGATCCCACATATAGACCGGTTCCCGCTCACTGGCTGAGCGAGGTGCGGGCGCAACACCGAGGGTTGCGATCCCGTTGCCGGTCCCAGTCCGGTACGGGCGCAACACTGAGGGTTGTGATCCGTTGCCGGACACAAAAAAAGACAACAACAACAACAACAAAAAACTAGAATCTGCAAGGACAGCAGTGGAAGGAAGGAGGCTCTCCACCATGGGAGAGGCAGCCCGATTCTTATGGGCTCACCCTTTGGGCATTTTTCCTAAATGACAGTGTGATGTTGAAATTGAGTCAGACTGCCTGGTTTTGGTTGTGGCCCCGTTGCTTTCCAGCAAGCGACAGTTTCTCTGTGTGTCAGTATCCTTCACTTGTGAAATGAGGATTCTAGGAGCAATACCTCAGAGCATAGTTTCCAAGGATTAAATGTGTTAATTATCCATGTCAAGCACTTGGAATGCTGCCGAGCACATAGTAAACAATCAGTAAATGTTCGTTGGCATTGTTACTGGCATTACGATTATTATTATGATTATTCCCTGCCACCATCTCATTGTCCTCAGGGCTGCTGCTCACCTTTTGTGGCCCTGGCCCATGTGTACATTTCCTCATAGCCCAGCTGAGAGAAGAACACAAAGATGCAACTTGGAGAGGACAAAGAAGAAAGAAATAGGCAACTAGGTCAATATTCCCTGTAATATTTCCTTAGGAAAATTTTCAAACATACAGAGCACTGAAAGACTAGTACGAGACTCAGCAAACTACATCCCGTGGACCAAATCCAGCCCACTGCGTGATTTTGCAAGTAAAGTTTTATTGTAACACAGCCATGCTTGCTTCTTTACATATTTTCTTGTTCTGTAACTGCTTTTATGTCACAAGGGCAGGGTTGAGTAGTTGGGACAGAGACCATGTGGTCCGTGAAGCTGAAAATATTTACTGTCTGGCAATTTATAGAAGTTTTACTGACCTCTAGTGTAATACAGTAAGAACCTGTATATTTACCACCTGTGTATACCACCTGTATATTTACCACCCAGTATTTGTTAGTGTTTGCCCTATTTAGTTTTTTATCTCTATATATACATTTTATTTTTTGGCTAAAAATAAGTTGCAGATCTTGTAGTACTTTATCCTGAGTTCCTTTTACTGCCAGGAAGGTTAGTTTTTGGACCATCTGTATTCCAGGTGGTCCAAAAAGCCCAGTGACAATTGTATGAAAATTTTGGCTTGTGCCTTTTTTCTGAGGAGGGACCCCTATAGCATTTCATCAGATTCTCATCCTTGTCTGTGATCCCAAAGAGATTCTTAAACCTCCAGACCAGAGAACCCAACTCATGTAGGATCTCAGTCACTTGCACACCTCTAATCAGTTACATGGGACCTGGGAAAAAGAATAGGCTGAGGAGCTCCTGCCTCTCACCTCCCTCAAGTTCCTTCATGTTCTGCTTCTCTTTCCAGGGAGAGGATTTCCCCTATGTGATCCTTGCTCATTTGCAAGGGTGTTTCCTCCCACTCTCACATGCATGATCTCATTACATTCTTTCGACAGCCCTGGGAGCTAGGTAGGAGAGGCTTATTGTGGAAATGAAGAAACAAGAGGGGAGGGTTTCACAGCCTGCCCTGCAATCAGAGCAGCTGAATTTGGATCCCAGGCTCTCTCAGGGCTTGCTTCGGCCAGTGTCTTTACATCTCTGAGCCTTAGTTTCTGCAGTGATGAAAAGAAATTAGTCATGCTTTCCTCCCTAGGATCGAGAGGATCAAATGAGGTCTCAATATGTAAACACTTAGTGTGAGGTCTGTTATGTGTATTAGCCAAATATATTAGTTCTCTATGGCTGCTGTAACAAATCACCACATACTGGGTGGCTGAATACAAATTCATTCTCTCACAGTTCTGGAGGCTGGAAGTCTGAAATCAAGGTGTTGGTAGGGTTGGTCCCTCTGGAGGATCTGAGGGAGATCCATTCCATGTTGCTTTCTCCTGACTTCTGGTGGCTGCTGGCAATTCTTGGTGTCCCTCGGCATTACTTGATCTCTCCCCTCTGTCTTCACGTGGTCTTCTTGTCTTTATATCTCTGTATCTTCTTTTCTGTCTCTTCTAAGGACACCAACATCAATTCAGGATGTTCTCATCTTGAGACATTTCACTTAAAGATATCTGCAAAGACCCTATTTTCACATTCACAAACACTGAAGGTTATTGTTTTTTCTTTTACCATCACTGTTAGCCAGCAGTCCTGGGTTTAAATCCCTGCTCCATGCCATTTTAACTCTCTGACCCTAAGAAGGGACTTTTGCTCCCTAAGTTTGTTTCTCTTTCTGTAAAATAGGACTTATAATAGCTCTGACGTCATAGGGTTATTGTAAAAATTAAATGAGATTATGGATGTGAATGCTTAGCCCAGGACCTGGCACAGAGCAAGCATGCTATAAATGTGGCTGCTGCTATTAAAGTACAGAACACATCATGTTACATGGTGCTAAGTGCAAGAGAGGGAGATAAATCAGAGGAGGAGAGGGAGTGGTGGGGAAGTGTGGTATAATTTTAGACAGCATGGTCTTGGAAAGTGCAACTGAGTAAGTGTTGGCTCTGTAAGATTCAAAGGATGCTTTTGCTTTTTTTTGTTGCTGCCACTGATAACCATTGTTGCTATCTAATGATTCACTCAAGGTCACAGAGTCTCTTGGTAGATGTTTGCCAAATTACTATTAAGCATCTTCACACATACTTAGCAAGGCTTCTGGGGGCTGACTGGGTCCAGAGCTGTCAGAACTCCCTTGAGTCTGAGATTTCTAACATTCTCCCATCCTTTTCTTATTCTCTCATTAGCTTCGCCTCAACAGCATCAAGAAACTGTCCACCATTGCCTTGGCCCTCGGAGTCGAAAGGACTCGAAGCGAGCTTCTGCCGTTCCTTACAGGTAACAAGGTGGACTCCTGGTACCCAGATGGAATGGGGACTACTGGGGGGATTCCTGCTAGATAAGAGAGAGCCATCACGGTGGATTCAACAAATTGTAAGTGTCTGCCCGGCGCTAGACATGGAGTGGGGATAGGGATTTGGAGGAGAAATGCAGTTCTGCTCTGAGAGAATGGTCTGGAATGATGGAGGCAGGCATTGGTGAAAAGGTTCTAGAAGCAAACAGAGCCAAGTTTGGATTGCAACAGTTAGGAACTGGTGCCTTTAGACAAGTTACTTTACTTGACTATTCCTTACATTTTTCATCTGTAAAGTGAGGATGATCATTCATGTGCTATAGTGTTGATGTGATGTGAGCATTAAATATTAATAATAATTGTTAACATTTATTATATGCTTACCATGTGCCAGGCAGTGTTCTAAACCATTTCTTGTGAGGATTGAGTTAGTTCACGTAGTGTTTAGAATGGTGCCTCTACTCAGTAAATCTGTGTCACCATCATCATTAACTGAGTTAATCTCACAGCAGATTAACTTTAAGATTAAGATTGCCTTAAGAGTGATAATACTACTGTCCCCATTTTATAGATAAGAAAACTGAGGCATAGAGAAGTGAAGTTATTCACTTATTTGCCAGAGGTCATACAGTTAGGAGGTGACTGAGGGGATATTTATCTAGTTATTCTGGTTCCAAGCTCAACAGCGTTGGTTAATGATTAATAGCACAGACTACAGGTCCCAACTATTGATTTCAAATCCTAGCTCTTCCACTTTCTAGGGGTGTGACTTTGGACAAGATATTTCATACCTGCCCGCCTTTGATTCTTCATGGGTAAATGGGCATAGTAGTATAACCTAATATGAAGAATAAATAAGATACCTGTAAAGTGCTTATAACCGTGGTAAGTGCTGCTTAAGTGTTGGCTATTAGACTGTTACTAAACACTGCTGTCTGTGATGATGTATGTAAAGAATTTAGTACAATGTCTGACACAGACAGGACCACCAATTAATAATAAATCTTCTGTTATCATTATTCTCATTACTACTTTATGCTTTATACGTAATACTAGTTAAAATCACATCTTGAGATTTAGAGTACTTTATCACTAATGAAACTCTTTCATAACTGATCATCTCACTTGGATCTAGTGATGATCCTGGGGAGGAAGGAGGCCGAGATTGTTACCCTCTCACATATGGACACAGGGGGAAATTGAGGCCTAAAGAGGTACAGTGACTTGCCCACAGTGACACAGTGAATGACTAAGGGGCACAGGTGTGTCTGACTCTGAATGCCATATAAGGAATAAGTATCTACACATGTGACTCTGAACAGATGATCCAAAACAAAGTAGCTTCTGCTGGTAAACTGTTGGAGAAACTTGGAAGTTTTAGAATGCTGAGACAGGGAGAACTTCTGGGGCAAGGGAGGTGGCATGGCAGGATAATAAAGTGGTTAAGAAGTTGCAGAGAAAAAGAAGTTGGAGGGACCTGGGTTTGAAACAAGCAACTGTGCCACCCCCCTGCTGGGAAAACCCAGATATGCCACTCCACCTCCCTTACCCTCAGTTCCCTTCATTGTAAAGGGGTACACAAGTAGTACCTAAAGGTGCTCCACACAGAGCCTGGTCTGTAGAAAATGCTCAGCATGTGCTACTGGTGATTCTGTGGTGTGGTAGTGGGGAAGGCAGCCAAGTAAGGAGGACTGGCATGAGTAAATAGCAAATAGAGGCAAGGATGACCTGGGTGATTCACCAGGATGAGAGATACAAAGAGAGCCTTGCGGGAGTGGGTGACGGTCGGTTGGATTTTGCTGGCCTTAAGTACCAGATGGAACAATTTAGGTTAAATTCAATAGATGAAGCAGGTCAGCCATTGTAGATAGCTGCTGGAGGGAAGAGTTTAGATGTAGAAAAATAAACCTTCCATGCTTACAGAATTTGTGTTGAGGGTGTGGGGTGGGCAAGAGAAGGGCAAAGGCAGGAAGTCTACTTGAGAGACAGCAGCCAAGAGCAAAGACCCTTGGGTCAGCTTGCTCAGTTCAGTCCTGCCTTGGTGTACTTTGTTTCCTCGTCTGTAAAGTGGTAATAATCATGTAATATTTATTAGGGTCATTGTGAAGATTCAGTGAGTTTAATACATAACTTATCTTCATTTTATTATAGAATGGCATATAATATTATAATATTAAAAATACAAATGGGAAGAACTGCGGTGGGCCAGATTAGTTTGGGAGCCATAAGATTGAATAAGAGCCGGTGATTCAGAGAAAGATTTCTTCGAGCTGTTGGAGTAGTGAGTAATGTCAGATTTTTCTCTGCTTTGGGCTTCATTCAAGCCCTTGTAAAATGTTCAGAACAGGAAATGGCAGATCCACTGTGTCTTTCAGAAAAGATGGTACTGTTTCAGACAGAATAAGCTATAAAAGCCCTCTGACGTCATACCTACATTCAGAATCAGTTTTATGAGGGGAAGATTGCCACGTTATATTAGTTTGTTAGGGCTGCCATGACAAAATAGCACAGAATGGGTGGCTGAAACAATAGAAACATTTCCTCACCATTCTAATGGCTAGAATTCCAAGTTCAAGGGATCAGCAGCAAGGTTAGTTTCCTCTGAGGACCGTGATGGAAGGATTTGTTCCAAGCCTCTCTTCTTGGCTTGTAGATGGCCACCTTCTTGCTGCTTTGTTTTCTCATGGTCACATCTCTGCTATTCTCTGGGTGTCCTAATATCCTCTTCTTATAAGGAACACCAGTCCCATTGGACTAGGGCCCACCCAAGTAGTCTAATTTTAATTTAATTACCTCTTTAAAGGCCCTGTCTCCAAATACAGTCACATTCTGAGGTACTGGTGGTTTGGGCTTCAACATATGAATTTTGTGGGTACACAATTCAGCCGCATAATACAAGTAATATCCCCACTGGGTTAAAAGGACCAGGTCTTTCTATTTATAATTTGCGAAATGTGGGTAGTTCCCACAGCGAGTCAGGTCATCTGTGTCTGCAGTCAGGATGTAAAGGAGCCTGCCATTTCAAGACTCAAGTAAACACTGATGAAAAGTAGTCTCAGAAGTCTCAGGTTTGCCCTTGTGGTTTTGCTCCAGAGGCCTCTCAATGCAGGTTCCCTGAGCTAGAGGAGAGTAATTTTGAGATGTGTCTTTAACCTTGCTGTGATGTTTTTTCAAGTTCAGGAAAAAGGAGTCTGGATTGGAGATGAAGTTGAATAAGAGTCGAAGCTGTGGATATGCATAAAGTCTCCAGGAGATAAGCGAAGAAAACAGGGAGGGTGATCTTAACTGTGTGCAGAGGGAGCCAGGGAAACAGGCTGGGAGGGAGCCCGAGAGCGTGGTGTACATGTAGCCACACTAGTGAAAATTTACTGAAGGAAGAATAATAGGTGCTAACCCTTTTTCTGGGTCAAGGGCTGTGCTCTTCACAGAAGCGTTTATTTGCCTTCAGTCTCAGAACAACCCTGTGAAGTGAGAACAGCCCTGTTGTGATTTGGGGGATGAGAAAGCAGGCTCAGAGAGGTGAAGTGAGTAGCCACACAACCAGTCAACAGTAGAGCAGGATTTCAACCTACCATAAAACAGGGATGATGATGACTACACACAATGAGAAGTTGTGGTGAGAAAGTGACCCAGCAGTTGAATCCACTACTTCCACTCACATCCCATTAGCCAGAGCATGGTCACATGGCTGTGCCAGCTGCAAGGGAGCCTGGGAATGTAGTCTGGCTGGATTGCCATATTCCCAGCTTAAACTCAGGAATTTTAAATGTTAATAGATGCTGGGGATGGTAGTATCTTCTGCAGCAGAGATCAGCAGTTCCCATCACCTTAGTGAAGCTTTAGGAGAAAGGCCTTTGGATTTAGGCATTGGGACATAGCATTAGTTCTCTCTTCATACAGTCATTCATTGTTTCAGAATTGAGCTCCAACTGTGTTCATCTCTGGAAGGGACTAGGGCACAGAAGGGAGCCAGTCCTGGGCTCGGGTGGTCATAGCTTATGATAAGGACTCTGGTAAAGGTGGCATGGAGGGAGATAGAGAGTGAGCCCAGAGAAGGAGACTAACTTGGTCTAAGCAGCATCCTGGAAATCTTCCTGGAAGCAGTAGCTGAACCGAGTCTCCAAGGATGAAGAGGAATTTCTCAGGCAGAAGAGAAAGAATTTCTTGGTAGAGAGAACAGTGCTAAGGATAGGAACTGAACAAAAACATAAAAGCTTCCGTTTATCATGCTCTGCACTCTGTACACATGATCTTAATTGTTCCTACTTCAATTGCCATTAAGGAGTAACTCTCACTCAGAGGGAGAGATGATTAGCACTATTTTGAGGTACAGAAACGAGCTCAGAGAGGAGGTATTACTCACCTAGTATCGCATATCTAGCAAAGGACAGAAGTGGGACTTAGGGGTCTATCATCCCACCCCAGCCTGTGCCTTTATTTCTTTGCCAGCCCAGGTAGAGGGTGGGGAGGGGATGGGCAGGTAGGGAGACTGAATGCTGACAGCTTGGGAAGCAGAATGGAGCTTGCTTCTTCTGAGCTTGGGTTACTGAGGGGCTGGAATCAGGCTTTGGTGGGACTATAACGGAGGCTGTCTTGGTCCCACAGACACCATCTATGATGAGGATGAGGTCCTCTTGGCTCTGGCGGAACAGCTGGGAACCTTCACTACTCTGGTGGGAGGCCCGGAATACGTGCACTGCCTGCTGGTGAGTGTAAGGCGGGGAAGTCCCCTTGGGGTCAGACCCGTGGTCCTGAAAGCCCAGGGCAGGGAGGGGAGAATGTTGAGAGCCTGGGGATAACCTCGCAAACAGATGGGCCTTGGACAGTCACTTTCATCCAACAAATCAGTAGTTGGCATTTAATACAATAATGCTGAAAATAGTTTCCTTTACTGTTTACCGGGCTGTTTGACTGTTACCTGACCAATGACAGGTCCCACCTAGGACTGACTCTACACATGGGGCTTTGGGTTTGGAGGCAGGCTAGGTTCTACTACTTATTAGCTGTGTGACTTGTAAGATAATTGCTTAACTTCTCAGTGCTATACTTTCTCATCTGTAAAATGGGAGTCATTAAGCAGTCACCCCGTGGCTCACTTGGGAGAGTGTGGTGCAGATAACACCAAGGCCACGGGTTCAGATCCCTATATAGGGATGGCTGGTTGGCTCACTTGGGAGAGCGTGGTGCTGACAACACCAAGTCAAGGGTTAAGATCCCCCTACCGGTCATCTTTAAAAAAAAAAAAAAAATGGGAGTCATTAAAATCTACCTTTACAATTGACTTAAAAAGCCCTAGCATAGTACTTGGCACTTAGTAAGTACTAACAGATGTTAGCTGCAATTGCCATTATTGTTATAATGAGTCATGTCCACCTTTTGGGGTAGGGAGGATTCCCTTTTTATAGATGAGCCACCTGAAGTGTCAAGAGGTTAAGCATTTCAAAGTTGCACAGCTAGGAAGTGGCAGAGCTGGGATTCCAGGTGTCTATTTGACTCTTCTCCAGGTATCCCCACCCCCACCCCCACCCAGCGCCCACTGCATGCTCGTGTGTCCCTGTGCTGGCTGATAGCTGGGGGCACAAAGATGGGTCTGATACTAACAGTAACTGCTGTTTGGGGGAAGATAAGGGAGGACTCCCTGTTTTCATCAGGAAAATACTCTAGTGCTGTGATCTGGGAAGAATGAGCCTTGGAGGTTGCCCAGTTCCTTGGTTTTCACTGTTCTTCAGAGCCCTGGGCCACTACAGCCACCTCCCACCCACCCACCTGACCTGCAGTAATTCTATAGTTCATTGTTTCTAAAGACACAGTGTTTTCATACTTTGACATCTGCAGCCCCTCTTTGTTTTAGTGGTGTATAAAATAGCAGTGCTTCTGATAATTGTTGGGATCTTGAATTCGAACAATTTTTTTTTCCCAAACAGCATTAAGTCTAAGGAAACTTTATAATTACCATTAAACTCTGTTATCTCAGCTTTCATCTGTGCATGTGTGTATGGTTTATGTGTATTATACACACAGAAAATTCTATGTAAATAAGGTCATTTCATACATTTTTGACAAAACAGATCTTGTTAACATGAACATGATGAGGTCTGTGGACCAGCCTGAAAGGGATCCCTTGAATTTCATGAAACTGTCTGCGGCACCTAGTGTTTGTCAATTAAAATTTCTGAAGAGAGAATCATAGCTTTTAGCAGCTTCTCAGAGGACTCAGAAGCAGAAAACACCATTAAGAACCCCAGGGCTTCAACAAGAGGTCCCAGGGCCCACAGATTGGGTCAGGATTCAGGCTTGCTGTAGAGCCAGGGCTGGAACCCAAGGATCCTTCTCCCACTTAGGCCAGTGTTTCCCCACAGAACATTCTCAGTGAGGGAAATCCTAGTCAACCCACATTTCCTACTGGGCAGCAGTCCCACATGACCTCTGAGACTGATGTTCGTGATGTTCACATCAGCCAGTAGACACATCCCAAGGCCCTCTATGGGCTGGGCAGTGCTGGGAACCCAGAGGTGAGTCACATCAGAATAGCTGGTGCTCACTCAAAGCCTGCAATGCACATTCCTAGTGCCTTACACACAGTTGTGTGCTGGTGTTGGCCCCATTTCACAGGTGAGGAAACTGAGGCATATGCTGGTTTATGTGAATTGCCAGTGCTAGGAAGAGGCAAAGCCCAGATTCTAACCCAGGCTCCTGATTCTTAACCACTCCTCTGTACTGTCTTCCTAGTTCCTGCACAGGCTGACCAGAGCTGTAAACAAGGGAAGTATGGGGGCTCTTAGAACCCAGAGGAGGCACTTAACTTGGTTTACATAGGGTAGGGAGTTGTCAAGGAACACTTCCTGACGGAGGTGGCAGTTAACTTGTATTTCAACAAGTAATGGGAAATGGAAAAAGGTTATTGTGCAGTCTGTTCATTCCACAAACATTGAGCAAGGTCTCCAGGCTGTGGGAACTCAGAGATGTGTCAGTCTTAATCCTGGCCCTTATTCTCTGCAGTGGTGAAATGGAATTGTTTACACAGGGACCTGTATAGCTGCAGCTTGAGGATCTTTTATGTATCAGTAGCTCTTAACTCTTTGTGAATTGTGGATCTCTTTGAGAATCTGGTGAGAACTTTATACCCTCTTCTCATAAAAGTACACAGGATTTTAGGAAGTTTACACTTCTTCCCCTCCCCTGTGTGGTCGTTAGGTATAAGAACCCCTGCCCTCCTGACTTCAAGAGAGGGCTTACATCATTGGGTCTTTGCTGTGCAAAAGCGTCACTTGAAGTTTCTTAAACTTGCCCTAAGAGGTTCTAATTCTTTGTGTCCATGCTGGGATAGGCTTCCTGGGTGATCCTGCACGGGGTCATCCAGGGACTGCACTTTGGGAACCATTCCTTGAAGAGACCCTTGGGTCACATAACTACTGCTCAGCTTTGGCCCCCAGGCCTCCATTATAACAGATTACCATAAGTTCCACCACCTACAGTCACTCAGCAAGTATTGATTCAGTGCCTCCTCTGTGCCAGCCAACATAAAAGTAGAACAGAGATGAATAAGACGAACTCAGTTTCTTCAGTAGTGCAGTATCACTAAACCTACAACCACACCCCATGAACCAGTCCTGAACCTGAAACCTTATAACAACATGAGGTCCTATGACAGAGGCCCCACACTGGTGGCCCCCTGGCTTACATAGCGTTAAATTTTTCTTTTGAATCATTCATTGCCAACCTTTTTTTTTTTTTTTTTGACAGCTGGCTGGTAAGGAGATCCAAACCCTTGACCTTGGGGTTATAAGGAACCTTTTTAAAATGAGATTTTTTAAATTCCTGTTTTTGTTTTGTTTTTTATTATAAAATATACATAAAATTTGCTATTTTAATGATTTTTAAGTGTACAGTTCAGTGGCATTACGTACATTTACAATGTTGTGGAGCCATCACCACCATCTGTTTATTTCTAGAACTTTTTCGTCTTCCCAGACTGAAACTCCATACCCATTAGGCATTTACCCTCTGTTCTCTCCTCCCCTAGCCCATGACAACCACTGTTCTACTTTCTATCTCTGTGCATTTGACTATTCTAGGTACCTCATGTAAGTGGAGTGATAAAGTATTTGTTCTTTAATGACCACTGGCTTATGTCACCTAGCACAACATCTTCAAGGTTCATCTGTGTTGTAGCATCTGTTAAATGAGACTTCTCATATATCAGACTCTGGGGTTTTTGGCTGCTTTTGGAAAACCAGATTTGCTTTTTACTATCTGTGTTCACCCTTAGTGGCAGTTGATGGAGCTGGGAAGCAGCTGCTGTCCTCCCAGGATCATGTGCTCTCCAGTTTGCCAAAGTTCCTGTCTCTCCCTTTGGTTCCCCACCCCTCTGTCCGTCACCTTTGCTAATCGTTTCCTTCTGTTACCTGCCTGGGGCCCTGGAGTCATATCTATTTATGATTTCTTTCTGCCTTAAATACCTGTCAGGCTAAGTTAGATTTCAGACCTGAGACCTTCACACCTTTATTTGAGCCTGTTGGGATAAATTGAGTGTCCCTTCATTAGGTCAGTAATTACTGAGTTCTTGCCCTGGCTAGGAATGCTGATGGGCTCTGGGGACACAATGGGGAACCACTCAGATGTCTGTAAAGGAACACAACCATCCCAGGGTCCCCCAGTAATGTGAGGTCCTGATATAGTCACTGAAACCGTGTCAGAAACCACAACTGTACTCTTCAGTTGGAGGCTGTAGAGCTGAGTGGCCTAGTTGTAGATTCTGGCTTGTAGCTTGGGCAAGTTACTTAGCCTGTCTGTGCCTCAGTTTCCTCTTTAAAGTGAAGACAGTAACAGGACCTGCTGTATAAAGCATTCAGTGAGATAGAATGAGCACCCCACAATTGTGTGACGCAGTGGCCTGCTTAGAACACATAGTAAGTAGATGTTCCAAAGTCAGTGATGATGATGGCACTTTGAGAAGCCAAGGACAGGTGGGGCCCTCTCCTCAGAAAGTGACATTTATAATTTTAAGGTTTTTGGTTGCCAGCGAAGTTCTTTCAAAGACCCCTAAATAAGAACCTTCATGGAAGGCACTCTGGATATGAAGGCTGGGATGGGATGATCAGAGAAGGTTTTATGGAGGAAATGACCAGGGGGCACAGGATGAGGCTCTAGGGCTGAGATGGTGGGGAGGGAGCTGTCCAGTGACCTCATGTTCTCTCCACAGCCACCCCTGGAGTCACTGGCCACGGTGGAGGAGACAGTGGTACGGGACAAGGCAGTGGAGTCCTTGCGGGCCATCTCACACGAGCACTCGCCCTCCGACCTGGAGGCCCATTTCGTGCCACTGGTGAAGCGGCTGGCAGGTGGTGACTGGTTCACCTCCCGCACCTCAGCCTGTGGCCTCTTCTCCGTGTGCTATCCCCGAGTGTCCAGTGCTGTCAAGGCAGAACTTCGACAGTGAGTCCCCAACCTCTGCCCCCTTGGAAATCCCAACCTTCTCCCCTTAACATGGTCCCTTTCTCTAAAGCCCCAGCCCCCTTTAGGTCTACCCAGGGCTCTCCCAGCTCCCACTCCCGCCTTAGCACCCATCAGAGAGGTTGTGTCCTCGAGAGTGTGGTCTTTGGACATGGCTGGGTGTAAATTTACCCAGCTCTGCATCTTGCTCATTTAGGAAATAAGTTAATGATAGTTCTTTCCTCCCATTGGTTATTGAGAGGATTTAAAAGAATTATCACATATCAAGTGCTTAGAACAAAATCTGGCACTTAAAAACACTCAACAAATGATGTCTGATGTTATCTCAGGCCCGGGCCAGGTCCAGAACTCTCAGCAGATATACCTTCTCAGTTTTCAGCCTCTTCTACCACTCCCCAGACTGTTAAGCATCAAGCCTAGGCCCTGAGCTATTACTCATTCCAGAATACTGGTTTACAACTGTACACACATGCTTAGATATTTACATTAGTCCCCACACATCTCTAACTAAATCAATTGCTACTGAAAAATAAAACCTTTCAGTGGCTCTAGACCAGCATCTCAGTTAGGCAGTTGTATACTGTCGTAATGTAATCGTTGGCATTGACCATTGACTATAGATTTATTATGTGCAGATGGCTGCCAAGTGTCTCACACACATTATCTCATTTAAACCTCACAATGACCCTGTGGGTAGGCACTATTAGTATCAGCTCCATTTTAAAGGTCTGGGAAGACTCAGCAAGAGATCATCACTTGCCCAAGGTCACCCAGCCCCTACATGACTTCAGATTCTGTGCTTACTCCCCTCCACTGTGCTGCCTCCTGTCTTGGGACCCCAGGGGTTCTTCCTCCTGAGCCTCATCCCTGACTCTCAGGTACTTCCGGAACCTGTGCTCAGATGACACCCCCATGGTGCGGCGGGCCGCAGCCTCCAAGCTGGGGGAGTTTGCCAAGGTGCTGGAGCTGGACAATGTCAAGAGTGAGATCATCCCCATGTTCTCCAACCTGGCCTCTGACGAGCAGGTGGGTTCTGCCCCTGCCAGCCTTCTCCACCATCCTCTTCCTCTGGTGAACTCTGCACCTGAAAAAGGGTATTTCAGCACTCAGCAGGGCCTCTGCTGCCCTCTCTCTTCTCCAATCCTCTCCCCAGGACTCAGTGCGGCTGCTGGCAGTGGAGGCATGTGTGAACATTGCCCAGCTTCTGCCCCAGGAGGATCTGGAAGCCCTGGTGATGCCCACCCTGCGCCAGGCTGCTGAGGACAAGTCCTGGCGTGTCCGCTACATGGTGGCTGACAAGTTCACAGAGGTAGGGACTGTTGACTTTTTCTCCACAGGTGAGGACGCTGAGGCCCTGAGAGGGGAATGGGTGGTGCCATGTATGGGAGCAGGGGCTTTTCATTAGTCCAGTGGAATCAGGCATTTGGGCAGTAAGATCTCTGTGATTATCCAGTTGTATTTCACTTCACATGCCAACCCTGTTTGAATGATGTGGCAACTTGAAGTGTTGTGTTTAAAGGGATTCTGAGGTCAAGTTTAGGCTCTGTGGAGGAATGTGCCACAAGAGCAGAGAAGGGTAGCACGTGTGGGGTGTTCCTGACCTAATTGACCTTTCTTTACTTTTGCAAAAGGGAAGACACAGCCTGAAAAGTTCAGTTAAGTGGTCAGAATGACACTACCAGCCAGAAAGAACAGGTACAAGATCCGAGGTTGATGTCTCTCTTAGGACAATGCTCTTTCCATGGGGATTCAAATATCCTTATCCCACAGACATATTTGTTGAGCATCGACTATTTTCTGGGCACTGGGAGTGCAGTGAACTCAGCAGATTCCTGCTCTTCAAGGAGCAGGCAGTCAAAGGGGAAGGCCACCTTAGAGATCTAATGAGGTGTCACAGGTGTGGGGGCAGACAGATGAACATGGGGCCTCGAAGCATTGCGGAGAGCATATGGTGCCCCAGCTGGTTCTAGATGTGTGGGTGAGAGCTAGGACAGGACCTGTGTTCCAGCAAAAGGACAAAAAAACCCTGGGAGGCAAGAGCAAGCACAAGCAGGAACATTCAGGGCTGATCTTGGGGCCCCAGCAAGAGAGAAGGCAGGAGAGATGGGCAGGGTCCCATCAGAGGCCTCAAGTGCCACCCTGTCCTGTGGCTCCCTTTTCCTGTGATTATGCTTATTTCCACTGGTGGTTGCTGGAAGGACTCAGAGCCTCAGGATACCATTTCCCTGGACCATTTGTTTTCCCTGTGGCAGTGTTAGAGAGAATGGTAGCTGTGCAGACATGGATGTGCCTAGGAGGCTCAGCATGATAGTTAAGGACACTTCTCCATGAGGACAGGGATTTCAGGCTATTAAAATGGTTTTTGGCACATAGTAGCATTCCTTAAGTACTTGTAATGTGAATAAAAGGCAGTATTTGTCCAGGATAACTTCAAGGTTTTTGTTTATTCCCTTCTTAGTAATAAACCGTCCTGCTTCCTACTAGGTCTTCAGGAATCAGCTTTGCAGCAGGACCTTGGGCACCTTTCCTTGCTGGTCCCATGAGACAGGCAGGGCCTAGTGTGCCTTCTTCCCTCTCAGTCTTTGTTGTTATATTTTACTTTTAAAAGTAACATATCTTTCTGGTAACCAATCTTAAAAAAGTACAGACATATATAAATCAAAAGATGAGAGCCACTGTATCCTTAGAATGTTTTTGGATCAGGTAAAAGAAAACGCAGCCAAATAGCCAGAACAGGAAGGAGGTTATTATTTTTAATGCCGTCAACACTGTCAAGTAGGTGCCCTCGTGGTTCTTATTTTGTTTCGAGAAACAAGGCTCAGAGAGGTGAAGAGTCACAGTAGTGGGATTATATCTCAGCAGTGATTCCAAGGCCTGTGTTCTGGCACCAATTCTGGTGCCTTTATTTTGATTTTGGCCTCATTAGCCCAGAGTACCTGCTGAACTTCTCATTCTCTCCACTTGGCTCTCCCTGTCTGCAGCTCCAGAAAGCAGTGGGGCCCGAGATCACTAAGACAGACCTGGTCCCTGCCTTCCAGAACCTGATGAAGGACTGTGAGGCCGAGGTGAGGGCCGCAGCCTCCCACAAGGTCAAAGGTTGGTGCTGGTGACTAGAACACAGCAAATTGGGTATCTGAGGGGCTGGAGGTGGAACCAGGATATCAGGTCTCATCTCCCCCTCCCTCCCTCTCCCCACCCACAGAATTCTGTGAAAATCTCTCAGCTGACTGTCGGGAGAATGTGATCATGACCCAGATCTTGCCCTGCATCAAGGTAATGGTGAGGTTGGTGGTAGGAATGGAGCAGATCTGAGCATGCCAGAAAGAGGGCATGGAGACTGGGTTTTGGTGACAGCCAGATGCAGGCTAGCTTTCCAGCCCTCTAGGTTTGGGCAGCTCTTGAATTTGAAGCAATTAAGGGTCCAGACTTCAGGCTAAATCTAAGGCTTGGGGCTGGCTTTAGAATTGGGAGTGCTTCCTGGAACTTCAGAGGTCACTTAGTCCCCTCATCCACAGAGCTTTGGGATTGGGGTAGGGCTGCTGGGAGCAGGGGTCACTTAACTCTAAGCAGGCAGGACACATAGGGAACTACAGTTTTCCCCATACCCTAAATTGTCCCCTGCTCCATGAGTGAGAAGCAGGTTGTTGTCTCAGGGCTTCTTAGGAGTTGGTGTCTGCTTGTCTACTTGCTGCTGCCAGGGTTGTCCTGACCCCATTGCCACCCACTACCTTCTGTCTTCCAGGAGCTGGTGTCAGATGCCAACCAACATGTCAAGTCGGCCCTGGCCTCAGTCATCATGGGCCTCTCTCCCATCCTGGGGAAAGACAACACCATCGAGCACCTTTTGCCTCTCTTCCTGGCTCAACTGAAGGATGAGGTAAGGGCATTAGAGGGCTCTGAACTCTGGGTTCACAGAGCTGACAAATGGGCCAGCTGCTTACCCAGATTGGCTAGGAATCTCCTAGAATCTCAACAGATTCCCAGGTTTCCACCGAGTTGAGGGTGGGCGCAACTGTCTATGCATTCCCGCATTCATTTAGCAAGCATTGTTTTGCATGTCATTAACTCTGTGCTAGTCCTTTTCCTGGGCATTAGGGATACAGAAAAAAATATATAGAATAAGACAGTTTTGATCCTCAAAGACCTTCAGAGACTGGCATGATTCCATTAAGATGCTATAGGTGTTAGGATGAATGGGTTCCTGTTTTTTTAGGGTTCAGGCTAAGATGCTATATTAGAGATCCCAAAATATAGTTGCTTGTGTAAGGAGGTTTATTCTTCTCTCACAACAGTCCAGGTGGTCCTACAGTACTGGGTTAGCCCTGTCAACATCAACTCTCTCTGGGTCTGAGACAGCTGCTCTGATTTTTATCATCTTCCAGGCCCCATAAAGCGGGGGAAGGCATCAGACAATAGCAGGCCTAGTCCTCTTAAGGACGAGACACATCATGTCTGCTCACACCCCATATACCCATTGACCAGGGCTAGTCACATGAATACACCTAGCTGTTCAGGTTGCCTGAACTATAGTGCACAAGAGAGGGTGCTGGATAATGATTAGAGAGGTCATTGGCGTGACCACTGGGGAAGAAGTTTGGACTCATCTGTGAGCATGTGGGAGGAGCTGGAACAGATGTGGGTGTTAGAAAGGAACCCTAAGCCCGGTGTGAAGGAAAGATTGAACTGAGATGGCCAGAAGAGGTGCAGGAGACCACACTCGAGGCTGCTATGCTACAGGAGTCTGGGAGAGAGCATGAGGCTGAGCTAAGTAGTAGAGATGAGGCTGCAGAGATGTGGAAGGATTCAAGATCAGTCTGGGGGTGGAAGGGTCATGTGTATGTGTGGGTCTGATTTTTGCCTTGGTGGTGACTGGGAAGACGGTAGGATCCTTCATTGGTGTGTATGACCTGTTTTGTGTGACTTCTGTGTTCCCAGTATCTCTTGCTGCACTCTTTCTGACTTTCTCTCTTACATACACAAACACATATATAGTGTGTGATAGGAAGTTGGAGGAAACACCGTAACAGAAAGCGCTGCATCATGTTTGAGTCCCCTCTTCCCCCTCCAAAAAAATCACATTATTCTGCTATAGTGTGGTGATCTCAGCCCCAGAGTTACCTACCAATCAAGGTTTTTTTTTTTTTTTTTTTTTTTTTTTTAAAGATGACCGGTAAGGGGATCTTAACCCTTGACTTGGTGTTGTCAGCACCACGCTCAGCCAGTGAGCGAACCGGCCATCCCTATGTGGGATCCGAACCCGGGGCCTTGGTGTTATCAGCACCGCACTCTCCCGAGTGAGCCACGGGCCGGCCCCAAGGTTTTTTTATACACTGAAAACAGTGTACCTTTTAAAGAAAAACTTAGTAATCTTTTTTTTTTGTCTTTTTTTTTCGTGACCGGCAACGGATTGCAACCCTCAGTGTCGCGCCCGTACCGGACCGGGACCGGCAACAGGATCGCAACCCTCGGTGTTGCTCCCGCACCTCGCTCAGCCAGTGAGCGGCCGGTCTGTATGTGGGATCCAAACCCTCGGCGGGAGCGCCACCGCACTTCCCAAGCGGCTCACTGTAGCAGTGCGCCACCAGGCCGGCCCAGTAATCTTGTTTTTGATCATTTATTTACATTATTTGCTAACAGTTTGAACCATCATTAATTTTCATAATCACCAAAATTTTGTGACCTAAGTAATTTATCTGAACTCTGCTTCACAAAACACACATTTTCTTTTATAATCATGCTTTAGTAGGTGCTACTTGTTATAAATGTAATTTTTTAAAAAAATTTTGATGCTTAAATGGGTGTAACTTGGCTGGTGAGAGCCCTTCAAGTTGTCTTTTGTGTCCTTTAACACTGCTCCAAGGTCTTGGATAGCATTTTGCTTTCTGGCGTCAAGAAAGGATCCAAGTTCAGCCTAAGTGTGAAGATGAGTCCATATGTGCTAAAAAAAAACAATGCTAGGACTGGAGCGTTTTTCTGCTGGAGTTTCACTTTTAGCAAGCACTGTAGGGTAATCATATGTCCATAGCCACAGTCTGTCTCAGGGCAGCTTCTCTTGCAAAGAAGAAAAGAGAAGGACCAGCATGGTTTTCTTGATGTGAGATACTCATCTGGCATATATTTGGTATTTCAGTTTTAGATCTATAAACTTTATATTTCACATTTTATCTATAACCAAGATTTATAGACTTGTCTAAATAAAAAGGGCTTACCTTTTTCTTGGTATACCGAAACAGAAGTCTTTTTAAATAGATTGGGCATATTCTTTGAGCCTTCTCTTGAGCGTTCAGCACACTGGCTTACATACCAAGCGCTTAGGAGTGATCTCCTGTAGCCAGGCAGGGACCTGTCCTGTCTTTGAAATATGCCAGGGTTTGAACAACTCAAGTGTGCTTAATTTACATTTTGTTGCTCACTTGGTTCATTGTTTCATTTCAGTGCTCCTTTTTCTTTTTTTTTTTTTCCTGTAAAGACCAGAATAATTTCAACAAGGGGCTGGCCTGTGGCTCACTTGGGAGAGTGCGGTGCTGATAACACCAAAGCCACGGGTTTGGATCCTATATAGGGATGGCCGGTTGGCTCACTGGGTGAGCGTGGTGCTGACAACACGGGTTAGGATCCCTTTACCGGTCATCTTTTCTTAAAGAAAAGAATAATTTCAACAAGGGGCTGGCCTGTGGCTCACTTGGGAGAGTGCGGTGCTGATAACACCAAAGCCACGGGTTTGGATCCTATATAGGGATGGCCGGTTGGCTCACTGGGTGAGCGTGGTGCTGACAACACGGGTTAGGATCCCTTTACCGGTCATCTTTTCTTAAAAAAAAGAATAATTTCAACAAGGAAATAATTTTCTTCCCTCCCCTCTCACCGTCCCTGAGGTGATTTGTGGGAAAGCCATCATCTGAGAAATGCTTCCCCTTTTGGTCCCTGGCTGACATTCACTGAGATTGTGCCTGACTTTTTTCAGATGGCCCCAACAAAGGCTGCTCTTGAGGTATGGTCCAGAGTTACTCATCTGGGCTTTGTGAGCCAGCAGGGCTCCCTCAGTTGCCCTACGCCAGTGAGTTAGCACTGCAGCTTGGGAAGTAAGCCTGTTGACAGAGGAGGCTTTGTTTGACTCCTCTGCTGCTTCAGAGCCCTATCCGTATGGGCAATGTGCTTTTCTGGGAACATGGTTTTCCCTTCTATTCAAAAGTGAGACCTCCACATAGATACACACAACATTTTCCCCATCTGTCTTGCTACCCTTCTCCTTCAGGGAAAGGAAAGAGGCCCATTCACTGTGGAGAACACTTGGACTTGCAGTCCTGGGTATGTGCTAAGTCATTCTTCACTCTATTTGAGAAGTGAGGCCAGCTCAGCTCGTGGGTCTTCAAGCAGTTCAGAAGGTCCATCAAATTGGTTTTAAGTGCACTTAAGATGGTTTTTTAATCCAATTATGTTTCAATCCAGTTAATTTCCTTTCCTTTCCTTTTTTTTTTTTTTTAAATTTTCTTTTTCTTTTTTTTGATGGCTGGCTGATACAGAGACCAGGGATCCAAATCTGTGACTTTGGTGTTATCAACACCATTATTCTCCGAAATGAGCTAACTCGCCAGCTCCTCAATCCAGTTAATTTTCAAATTATTCAAGAAAGAAATCTCCCTTCGGGTATTGTGGTTGTATTCATACAGTCCTAAGGGAAGAAAGCATGTTTCCTTCTACACCTTCAGGCCCTCTAATCTGACAGCATCACAGCCTGCCCAGTTTGAGTCATCTTTGAACTCTAATGGAGTACTTTCATTACATTACTCAGTCGTAGAGTCTGACACATAGACATGCACCTTAATTCATTTTCCCATACTGGGGTTAAGATGGTAGACATAGGCCATCTCCCACCCCAGAAATCTTATCTTAGAGAAAGAAAGAAGAATGGGTAAAGAGCTCTTATTTATGATTGTGGTATTTTTTTCTAAGAAGAATCAGTCTTCAGAGCACCTCTCTTGAGCTCAAGTCCTGTAGAACCATTAGTCATGGAAGCCAAGGTGGAACTGACCAAAAAGGATTATGTTAGGTTTTGGTTTTGGGGGTAAAACTACTGGCGGAAATCATTTTATTAAAAGGTTTTGCTTTAATAGGACGAGAACACTGAGATGGTTCTTCTGATACCATTATGACAGTTGAGGGTTTTGTAAACATTGGATACAATGTCCCTTTTAAGAAAAGCTAAGTAAACTCACAGCTGAATCTTTTATATCAATTTATGTAGCTTATGTGAACATTGTTTCACAAACATTTGAAGCAGTTATATCTAGTGGAGTGTTTAAAGGAATGTAATAGAAAACTAAGTTGATGAGCACTTTGACAGTTCGTACCCCTCTCCTTGAGTATCCTTGGCTTTAGGAAGACATGAAGTAATACATTGTAAGTAGGGAAATTGTGTTGGTTATGAGATTTCTTTTATAGCCTTCAGACTAGGTAACGGAAAATTGGCTGTCTTCCATTCCTAAAGGAGAATCCTTTTTGTTTTTTTACCCCCACAGTTGGCTGGTATGGGGTGATCTAAACCTTTGACCTTGGTGTTATCAGCACCATGCTCTCCCAAGTGAGCTAACTGGCCAGCCCTGAAGGAGAATCTTGTTATTTTGATAAAGAGGGACTTACATGTTTTTGACAAAGGAATTGTTGGGGGTGGGGGGCATTTTGGGGAATTCACTTTGGGGTGGCTAACTGTATTAGTCTATTTTTGTTGCTTATAACAAAATACACAGAACTGGATAATTTATAAGAAAATGAAATTTATTTGCTTGCAGTTTCTGAGGCTGGGAAGTCCAAAGTTCATCTGACAGTGGCGACAGCAACCCAGGGGTCTCACATTTCAAGACAGTAGAAGCAGAGAGAGAAGAGAGAGAGAAAGACAGACTCTCCTCTTCTTTTAAAGCCCTCAGAACCACACCCTTGACCACCATTTTTAATCCATTCACTACTGCATAGTCCTACAATCCAATCTCCTCTTTAAGGCTCCACCTTTCAATTACCATAATAGGATTTCCCACCCTTTTAACAGTCACAGTGGGGGCCAAGTTTCTAATACATAAAACTTGGGGGACACAATTCAAGCTTCAGTGAGTTTGAGGAGGGTACATAATTTAATACACTACACCAACTGAGGCCATCTTGTCCTCCCAGCAATTGCTAGTTGTGTTATTCTTTGCTTGCTGTTTCTAGCTCCTTGATGATTTGCTAGAACAACTGTAGAACTCAGAAAAGGTGTTATATACTCACAATTCCTGTTTATTACAGTGAAAAGATAGATGAAGATCAGTAAAAGAAAAAGGTGCATAGAAGAAAGAACAATTGTGAGTTTCCAATTATCTTCTCCCAGTGGAGTTATATGGGCAGCACTTAATTCTCTCAGCAAGATAACACAAAGTATTGCCTGCCAGGGAAGCTTACTCAAGCCTTGGGGTCCAGGGTTTTCATTGAGAGTTGGTCACATAGGCATGGAGTGTCTGCATGGCTGACCTCAGTTACTATCTCCAGACCCTCAGAGATCAAGTTGATACTATGTGGCCCAAGACCATCAGCATAAATCACATTGTTAATATAGACTATCCAAAGTCCCTAGGTAAACCAAGTACTCTTATCAGGCAGGATGTTCCAGGGACTTAGTGGTTACCTCCCAGGAACAGGTCAGGGGCCAGTCCTGCCTTTGGAATGTGCAGAATTTGAACAGCCTACACCTGCTGACCCTTTACTACACACTTGCTTACTTGGTTCAGTGATTCATTTCAGTGCTTGCCCCTTCACCCCACAGCTCCTGAAGGAGTAGTAGAGAGGAGTAGCTTAGGGTGTCTGCCATTGGGAATATGTTAGGATAAGGGTCTTATAGAGCTTGTGTTTCAAGTAACAAGAACTAACTGTTTATGTACCTTTTCTTATAAATTTCTTCGTATGCTTTATGGAAGTAGATGGGGTGGGTATCTGTATGTATTGTAAATCAGAGCTCATAATACTGGTAATCAAAAGCAGTTTAAAAAATACTTCTATATTCCTTCATTCTTTCTTTCAGCAGACATGTATTGAACACCTACTATGGGCCAGAGTTTCTGCTGGGTACAAGAGACATAGGATGAATGAGAAGTGTTCAGAGACTAGCAGAGAGAATAAAAGTAATAGAAATGATAAAAATAAGCTCCCACACATCATTCCCCTTGTGTGTCAGACATTGTTGTAGGCACTTCTCTCTAAAAACCTCAACTACCCTTTGAGGCTCAATGGACACTTCCATGATAAAGTTTGATACCCAGAAAGGAACCTGTGCCACAGAGCTCCGGCTAGCAAGCAGCAGAGCTTGGATTAGAATCATGTTTGCATGACTCTGTTTTTTCCAAGGAACCATATTTTCCCACAGTGATTCCTGAAAGTCATTTCAAAATGGCTAAACATTTCTTGTGATGCTGTTATAAGATTTAAAAAGCTGCTTCACTTAATAATCCATGTTGTTTACTTTGTGTGTGCCTTTAATGTGCCTCCAGGTTCGGGAGCTGGGCTTGGGCAGTAGTAGGCCTTCAGGAGATGTTCATTGTACAAAGTACTCTTTTCACCCTGTCCTGGGTTGCCATGTGCAGTGCATTCTCTCAGAACTCTCCTGTCCTGTCCCCAGTGCCCTGAGGTACGGCTGAACATTATCTCCAACCTGGACTGTGTGAATGAGGTGATTGGCATCCGGCAGCTGTCACAGTCCCTGCTACCTGCCATTGTGGAACTGGCTGAAGATGCCAAGTGGCGGGTGCGGCTGGCCATCATTGAGTACATGCCCCTGCTGGCTGGACAGCTGGTGAGTGCAGAGACCTGGGGGCCAGGCATTGCTGCTGCAGGGGAGGTAGACTGCAAGTATCTAGGACTGTGATGGGGAGACTGGGGGACTTGAGGACTCAGTGGAGGCTGTGATGATTGCCTGGGGAGTCAGAGAAAGGGGCCCAGGAGATAGAGCCTTAAAGGATGAATGGAACTCAGTAAGAGAGAAGAGGGAAAGAAATACTTCAGGTGATGTTGGGAGATGTCTAGTATCTCTGGGGTGTTGCTGGCAACTCTTCCTGCCCACTCTCCCTGAGCCCTAACCTTTTCTCCTGCAGGGGGTGGAGTTCTTTGATGAGAAACTCAACTCTTTGTGCATGGCCTGGCTCGTGGATCATGGTGAGTACCTCCAGCATGACAACAGGAGGAGACTGGAGTTCCAGAAAGGATGGACGGGTTGGGTGGGGCTGGTTGGATGGACGGGGGTGGGGGGGGAGGCTGGAGTTATTCCTCACACCATTGAATGTTCACGTGGACCAGTTTCCCCACTTGTTAGAGTTGTAGAGGAGTGTAGAATAGGAGGGGGCTGTAACAGGTCACAAAGGGGCTTCCTGTTATAGCAGAGTCAGAGGGCCACTGAGTAGACAGACCGGCTACCCTCTGGACTGTTGAAGCTTAAGCAGTTAGCTTGCCATCTTTTACCCACACTCATAGTGCAAAACATGGGACTTTTCATCCCAATCTCTAAGGACCATTGTTATGATTGCTCATTGTTTTCATTAAGAGTGGTAAAAAATAAAAGTTCACATTTATTTCTGTCAGGTGCTGCTCAGTGTACTAAGTACTGTATAATTTGCTCAGGTAAAATCACTTCTTAGAGCCTCAGTTTGTCCATCTGTAAAATGAGGGCAACAGTGGAACCTACCTCTTGGAGCTGTTGAAAACAAAACACTAGGTATAACACAGCGAGCCCTTTATCCTCTTTGGCTGCAATTTATTGGCTCCTGTGTGGCTTGGCACATGGAAGCTACTCAGTAAGTGGTAGCAAGTATGATACTCCCCATCCATGTCCTTCACCTCTGGAATCACTGCCCCTCTCACCCTCACCTTGCTTCTGCAGTCTATGCCATCCGCGAAGCAGCCACCAGTAACCTGAAGAAGCTGGTAGAGAAGTTTGGGAAGGAGTGGGCCCATGCCACTATCATCCCCAAGGTCTTGGCCATGTCTGGAGACCCCAACTACCTGCACCGCATGACTACACTCTTCTGCATCAATGTGAGGACCTCCACCTGCCTGCTGTCCCATCTCTGGGGAACTGGAGTGCCTGGGAGTTGGTGCTGGGTCACCAAGGGAGACCATGGCTTGGAAGGAGAAATGACAGGGTTCTGTGGTTATACGGTTGAGTCCCTGGGGAAATTGCAGGCCAGGGGCGGGGTTCCTAGGGTCAGGGTCATAGGGCCTCTGGGGGTGGGGACTTGCATGGTGGAAAACCCAAGGCTAGGGAGATTTGAACTGTTCAAGCAGTGATCTCTAAAGTTTTTTGAGCTTTCCCTGCAAAATATGTATGTATGCCTACTTATGAGACAGTGGTTAAGTGTGTAGGCTCTAGAATCAGACCAAGTTTTAAGTTCTCTCTCAGCCATAGATTAGCCGTGGACCTTAGGAAAATTACCTAACCACTTAACGCTTTTGTTTTCTCACCTCTAGGGACTTCATACTGGTAATCATGGTACCTAATTCATCAGGTTGTGAAGATTAATCTAGTTATATGAGGGTACTTTAAAAAATTTGTGGGAAAATGGAATTAAAAGATAATATGAATCTTTTCATGAACTTTTTGAAGTACCCTCATACATAAAAAGGACTTGCTTTTATTTTCATTATAATTATCTCATGTACTACTATACTTATATATAAACCACACACATAGCTAGAAATTAAAGGAAGGGATTTAAAAATAAAACTATTTTGGGCCGGCCCGTGGCTCACTCGGGAGAGTGTGGTGCTGATAACACCGAGGCCACGGGTTCGGATCCCGTATAGGGATGGCCGGTTAGCTCACTGGGTGAGCGTGGTGCTGACAACACCAAGTCAAGGGTTAGGATCCCCTTACCAGTCATCTTTAAAAATAAATAAAGATAAATAAAAATAAAACTATTTTATTCCTTTTTTTTTTGTCTTTTTCGTGACCGGCGCTCAGCCAGTGAGCGCATCAGCCATTCCTATATAGGATCCGAACCCGCGGTGGGAGCAGCGCTGCACTCCCAGCGCTGCACTCTCCTGAGTGCACCACAGGGTCGGCAAAATAAAACTATTTTGATAGTTTCTTCTCATGCCACACTTTAGAGACCACTGTGCTAAGGAGGGATCACAGAGAATGAAGGGAAGTCTGAGGACAGAAATAATTAGGATATCCCAGAATGGAGACATGGTGTTAGGAAGGTATTAGGGGACTTAGGAGCTTCTGGAGGTTAGACTATCCTGTGGTGGGTGAATCTGGACTCAGAGTCTCCCATATTGCCCAGCCACCCCCTATGGCCTAATGATCACCGAGGTGGCCTGGTCAGAGGCAGGTGGAAATAGGTGTTAGCCACAAACTTTGCATGATCACTTCTCTGCCACTTACTGGCCCCCAGGTGCTGTCTGAGGTCTGTGGACAGGACATCACCACCAAGCACATGCTGCCCACGGTCCTGCGTATGGCTGGGGACCCCGTAGCCAATGTCCGCTTCAACGTGGCCAAGTCCCTGCAGAAGATAGGGCCCATCCTGGACAACAGGTGAGGCTTGGGTACTTTCATACCAGCTGGGTCTTGTTCTGGGCATCTTAATTTTTGCCTTTGAAGATAGAGCCCAGATTTTGAGGCCCTGCACTGCTTTTTGCTTGTTCTGTGACCTTAGCCTGTCCTTCCCCCTTCCCAAGATCTCAGTTTTCTCAACTGTAGAATGAAAATTCACATGGCCTACATCACAGAATGGAATGGAAAAGGGACAACAAATCATTAGTAGATGAAATTTTTTGTGTGTATGCACGTGTGCAGGCATGTGCATGTGTATAATTTATAATTGCACCAAAAACATCAAAAAGCAAGGAATAAATTTAATGAAAGATGTTTAACACCTCTAGTGAAAACTGTAAAACATTGCTTGGAGAAGTTAAAGAAGACCTACATAATATTCATGGGTGGGACATTTCTTTGAATACATTTGTAGATTCAGTATAATCCCATTAAATCTCAGCAGGCTCTTCAGTGGAAAATGATTCTGGAAATAACATGGAAATGCAAAGATCTGAATTAGCCAAGGCACTCCTAAAGAACAAAGTTGTACAACTTATACTACTAGATATCAAGACTTACGATGCCACAGTAATTAAAATAATGAGGTGTTAGCACAAGAATATTCAAATAGCCCAGTGGAACAGAATCGAGGCACAGAAAGAGACCCACACGCATGTAAAAGCAGGCACCACTGTAGTTCACTGGGGAAATGTACATATTTTCTAGAAATGGCTGGGTCAATTGGATATCCATGCAGGAATAAAAGAACTCCTGCTGCAGTATATAAACAAATTAATTTGAAGTGACAGACCAGAACCATAACAATAAGTAAATAAATAAATAAAGCTTCTAGAAGAGAATGTAGGCAAATATCTTCATGATTTAAGGTAGGCACAGATTTGCAGCAAACCAAAGGAAATGATTGATAATTTGGCCTTTAGTAAAATGGAGAACTATTGATCAAAAGACATTTTGAGAGTAAAATGGCAAGCCTCTGACTGGGATGAGGTATTTGCAATACATATATCTGATAAAAGACTCATCCAAAATATTCGTCTGTAAATCAGTAAGACAAGGAAACCCTAAGAAAGAGATGACAAAAAGACTTGAACAGGCACTTCAAAAAGAGAATCTCCAAAGAGCTAGTAAGCATATGACAGGGTATGCAACCTCATTAGCCATTAAGAAAATGCAAATTAAAACTCAGTGAAGAATCAGTATGCACACCCCAGACTAGCTAAACTTAAAAACCTCAGCGGTGCAAGTGTTGGTGAGGACGTAGAACAGCTCTGTAACTCTCATCCACATTGCAGGTGAGATCCAGTCACTGAAAACTGGTGGAATATGATGAAGCCAGTTATGTGTACACCCTGTGAACCAATCCTTCCACTCTTGGGTCTGTATCCAAGAGAAATGAGGGCCGTTTCTGTTAAAAGAATGTTCATGGTAGCTTTTATTCATAATAGCCATAAGAAGAAATAACCCAAATGCCTGTTAACAGTAGAGTAGATAAATTCTAGCTTATTCATACAATGAAAAACTGTATTCAGCAATGAAAAACCAGATGCCTGCTATAAGCAACAGCACAGGTGATTCTCACAGACATTGTGTTGAGTGAGAAGCCAAACCTAAGAGGCAAAACGATTCTGGATGATAGAAGTGAGAGTCGTGGTTATTTGGGGGTAAGGAGAACTGTCAGCTGGAAGGGATTTACGAAACCTGCATTTCTTATTTCTCTCCTGTCTGTGTTCAAGGACACAACCTCACACCTTCAGTTTTTCTCTGAAGTCCACATTAATTTCTAAAAACAATTGACTTTCACTGCAAGTGGGTTTCCCTGGGCCCCTTAGGTGAGAGTAGATGTCTCCTCTGGGTTCCTGCAAAGCCAAGAATTTATCGTTTGAGCCACTTACCACGCCCCTGTTACTTATTATCAGTTTGGTCTGTATCTTCCTCCTGGCCACCCAAGCACCTCATGGGCAAGAATCAAGAGTGATTTACCACAATATTCACATGTAATACCAAAAAGATATCCATTCGCTTGGCCTCAAGAGACTTGTGAGTTCTGTGGGTCCATGTTCCATTTCCCAGACTACTCTGACCTCCCTGTTTTGAACCCCAAAGACGTCCGTGTTTGTCAAACTTTTGGCCTTCAAAGTAATTGTATCCTGGGTCTCAGAGACTTCTGATTTGTGTGTATGTCCTGGATTCTTGTGATTCCTGCCACCTTGTGTTTGTTTATACCTCCTTGTTCAGGAGCCTGCTGTTTGCCTGTTGCCCCCAGCCCAGCCTGATTCATCCTTTCCTGACCCTTCCCCTTTTCCCTCCAGCACCCTGCAGAGTGAAGTGAAGCCCATACTAGAGAAGCTGACCCAGGACCAGGATGTGGACGTCAAGTACTTTGCTCAGGAGGCTCTGACTGGTAAGGCCTTGAAAGCTCAGAGCCCCCAGCTGGAGGGTGGTCTGCAGGGACAGGCACTAGGCCTGTGGGCAAGAGCTCCTGGGGAAGGGGAGGTACCACAGCAGTTGTGGGCAGAGGGAAAGCTGTGGTTTTGATTCCTGTCTGTTCCTCTTTCCCTAGTTCTGTCTCTCGCCTGATGTTGGAGGAGGAGCCATTGCCGGCCTGTGATGTCCACCCTCCAGTCCCAATAAGTTCTTCCCTGGGGAGACAGTGGGGAGCATTTGGCTGTCACTCCCCGTGCATGGTCTGACCCCAGGCCCCTACCCCCAGCACGGTTCCTCTTCTCCCCAGCCTGGGAAGACTTCTCACTGTTCACCTCCCAAGGGGCTGAGGGAGCATGAGGTGGGACAGGGCAGCGACCCTGGGAGGAAGGGGCCACTCCTGCCCATGTCGGAGGAGCGATGTGAGCATCCCAGGTCACTGGCTTCTGCTGCTGTTCTGGGGAACCCCCTCCCCATCTACATCTCCACCTCCCTTTCTCCCTTCTCCTCAGTGATTTTTTTGTGTCAACTGTGCTGTTTGTATTTTATTCCTTCCCTGCCCCCCTGCCCCCCCTTTTCACAGAGAAATAAAGGTCTAGAAATAGTTATTCCTCTGGTCTTAGTCATCATCATGGAGGGGGCGCCACCTCAGGGCCATGCTCTCTGCCTTTCTATCTGGGGAAGACCTAATTACAGGACCCATTAACATCCATATGTCCCTAGAGTGAGAAGGATTGTCTGGGGAGCCCCAGGAGTGCAGCTGGCCTATGGGGTAGAGGGCCCATGAGGTGTTTCTGGCCAGCAGAATCCTATGGTGCAGTTTAGTTTCACAGACAGTGGCTGGGTGTTTTGGTGGTTAAGAGCAGGTGCCTGAATCTAAATCCTGGTTTCTTCAGTTAAATAGCTGCATGACCTTAAGTAGGTTACTCAGTCTTCTGAACTCTATTTTGTACTCTGTAAAATGGGGATGACAGTAGTACTTAGATTGCAGGGCCACTTGTGAGGACTAAATGTGTTAATCCTGTAAAGTGTGTAACAATGCATGGCATATGATAAGCAATCACTCAACTATAAATTACCAGGGACCCCTCTGTGAGCCAGCTCCTGGATGCTGGGAGAAGACTTGGGGTTGGGCTCTGTCTCTGAGGAGGTCTCAGGGCTTCTCACTCAGGGTTATGACAAGGAGCAGTAAAGAGGACTGTAGCCACAGCAACATGAGCCTAGGTCAGTTTATTTTTGTGTGTGGCTGGTGAAGATGAGAACGATGGGGGTATTTCCATTCATTCCCACGGGTCTGGCTATTCTTTCCCCTCTTCATTTCCCACTCATCCTACCCCAGCCTCTTCCTCACTGTCTGCCTCCTTTGTCCTGAGGCAGCATGTGGTTGCACCACAAACATTCCCACCATCAATGTAGGGCTGTTTTGCACTGCCATGAAGCCACGAAGCCAGGCACTAGGTGGAGTCTCCATAGAGATGGTGTCATCTTTCCCATGGTGTCCACCCTGAGGGAAATGTCAGTGTCAAGTTCTTCTTTCCAGACAAAGTAACATCATAGACAGGACAAATCTGCCAGCAGCACCTGCCTTATTTCCAAGCCTTCCCTGTTGTTCCCAGGGTCCACATCAAAAAAATCTGTAAATACATTCCTCTACCCAATGCTCTTCCAGTTCTACTTCCACTGGACACTGATTAGTTTCTAAACTGCAGAAAACAGCCACTGTTTCCAAGAAAATGTTTCTGAATCTTTCTTCAGAACTGGGCTGTCTTGTGACGGGTGGGAGTGTGGAGAACTCGCCCAAGCCAGTGGTCAATTCACATCCCCAGCTTAAAAGCCAGTTCCATCTAGTACCTACAGAGAGATGTGAGTGCTGCTTGAACATATGGAGAGATTCTCTGCTCAGGCCTGTGGGTAGCACGTCCTCCTCCCCTCCCGACAGTGCTAAGGCCTGCCTTGGCCGTAGTGTCAATGTTCAGATAGCTGAGGTTACTACAGACATATTCATGCACTGGTACTCATCTCTCAGAACTGTTTGCCCACACTCTGGGTTTTGAGAAAGGAAGGAAAGGGAAATAGCACATGAACATTTTTCATTTGGGGTAGGGAGGTGAGTAGAACCCATAGTAGTGTCCCCAGTAGCCACTCCACTTCCAGTCACTCAGGGAAGGTCCTTTTTCTCTGTTACTCTAGAATATACAACAATAGAGGAACAGTGGAGTGGGTACTAAGGCCAAGACTTAAAGAATGGGGAGCAGTTTCCAGCTCCTCAGCCTCCCTTGAGAAGGGACGGTGCTCTTGGGGGCAGGGGGCAGCTAGCTATTCCCCATGAAGACCCCAGGGTCACAAGTTTCTCCCCACTCCTGAGGTCAGCATCTAGCCAATCTAAACTTCCAGTTCCCACTTTTGTGACTTGTATACCTATTTGTCTCTTACTCTTGTCGTAGGATAAGAGCTAACACATTTTTAGTCTTTCTGGAGGCTGATTGGGGAAAATCCAGCCTTGTGAAGCTTGTAATGCCCTTCACTCCACATCTCTAATGTTTAAGACACTGAGGGAGCAGGGGAAGAACTGCTTAAGTCTGGTACCAGGTTGTGTTTTCATTGGGTTTTCTCATTTTGACAAGTCCCCAAATGTTTTTATTTATTTATTTTTATTTTTCTAATGAGATATATATATATATATATATATATATATATATATAATATATGTATATATAAAATATATATAAACATATAGTTTAATGGGACATCTGAGCACATGAACATTAAGGAAGCTGAAATGCAGATGTATGTGCCACTGTCAACCACGGTCCATGGCCCTGGGCAGCATTTAGAAGCAAGGGCAGGGTCTTCTGTATATGCTGAAGTTGACCTCATCCTTTCCCTAAGGCCAAACTCCTGGGATGCCCTTAACCTGCACCCCAAATCCCAAATATGGCCCAAGCAGAAGACTCCACTCTCTTTTTGGAAATAAATAGATATATATTTGGGAAGAATAAACATCCTTGGTTATGAGAAAGAGATGCCTTCCTCAGAAGATGTCCTAGGATGAGAACTAATAGATTTTTCTCTGCCTGGACTGAATCTTTTTTTTTTTTTTAAAAAAAAGATGACCAGTAAGGGGATCTTAACCCTTGACTTGGTGTTGTCAGCACCACGCTCACCCAGTGAGCAAACCAGCCATCCCTATATGGGATCCGAACCCATGGCCTTGGTGTTATCAGCACCGCACTCTACCGAGTGAGCCACGGGCCGGCCCCTGGACTGAATCTTTTTTGTGAGAAATTTGTCTTCCTAGGAGGGGATAGAGGAGGACTTTCTGGATGACCAGAAACAACAGACTCCCAAAGACAGAGTATGGAGCAAGATGCAGGTGCCTGGGGGTCATACTTGAATCTTACCGTGTTTGAGAATGTCTGTCCCTTCTCTGGTCTGCCTGTCAGTAAACAGGCAGATATCATGGCCCTCAGAGGTGATTGGCTGGCTGCAGGATTTGGCATTCGTCACAGGTCATTTGGTCTTTGCTGAAGGTGGAGAAAGAACTATAGTTACAGGCATGTCTGTTGATGGACTCTGCCTGGGCTGGGATTTCCACCTTGTGCTGACTACTCCTAGGCCTAACGTCTAGACTAAGCCCCATTTTCATCTCTAAGATTGGGATCTCCTGATCTTCAGAGTCCCCACTGCTCATGAAGACAGCTCTGGTTTGAGCATGTCCTGGGATCTCTCAGAGGCTCACACTGACTTTAATTTTTGCAGGGGATCTTTTTGCCTTTTGTCTCTGAGTTGAATCCACTGAAACAAATCACTTTCCTCCTTTGGACAAACCTCTCCCTTCTGTGGCAGGAACTGAGTTGTCTTGTTCACAAGCATTTCTGAGAATATTCTCTTGGTGGGGTGGCTCTTCATACTGGGATCAGCAGACCCCAAATCTTGCATCCCTCCTCAAAGCTCTCCAATTCTTAGGGTCCCCTCTCTCCTCACTTCGGGGTAAATTCTTATTCTGGATCTTAGGCCTTATCTAAGTCTGTTTGGGCTACTATAACAAAATACCATAAACTGGGTAACTTACGAACAACAGAAATTTATTTCTCACAGTTCTGAAGGCTAGGAAGTCCAAGATTAGGGTGCCACCAGATTCAGTGTTTGGTGAAGGCCTGCTTCCCAGCTGACAGATGGTGTCTTCTGCCTGCGTCCTGAAGTGGTGGAAAGGGTGAATGAGTTCCCTTGGGCCTATTTTTATAAGGGTACTTGATCTCATTTGCGAGGGCGAAAAAACCATCCAGGGTGAGACTGAAATTTTTGTGATCACCTGTCTTACAGACACGCCTGAGGGTTTCCTCCATGGAAATTGACAACCTTGAATATGGAGACAGTCCCAGGAAATGGGTGGCTAGGTGGGAAAAGTGGACTGGTGAAGAAGCCAGGATTGAGCCCCTCTTGACTTCAATAGCTTATGGAGTCATGGCTCTTGAGTAATAGGCCCAACTTTTGCCACACTGAAAACTGTGTAATTGGGGTTCTAACACTAGAGTCCGGATCACTAAAGGAGAACTCTTGAGATGCATTATATTCCTGACCCACAAAGGGAGGTAGAGTTCAGATGTCCCAGAGGGATGTGACTTACCAGTAGGAGACAATGCATAGTAGGCAGCAAGCCCTGAACAATTTTCACGCACAAGGCCCCACTCTGATCAATCTGCCCATAACTTTTCTTGTTGACCTAAAAATAAACAGGCCAAATATATATAGCAATGAGTTTACTTGAGCATATATAAGGAACTGCAGTCCCTGAAGACACACAACCAGGTTGCTTTGAAATGTTCTTTGTAGGAGGTCAGCAGAATTCAGCATTTTATAATTATACAAAGGGAGAGAATCAAAGGGGAGAGGAGAGGACAGCCCCCCAGTCATTATATCAGTTTTTGTATTGATTTTACATGATACATAGATTTGGGATTGTTACTAGGTTACATCCTACATGCAGGGATCTAGGGTAAGAGTTACAAGAAGCATTCCAGGCTATTTTATTACTTCTGGCGCCAGTATGTCTGCTTTTAAGTAAAAATGGTCTTATGATAACATTTTCCAGGACACAGGACATGACTACTGACTCATCTGAGATTTCCCAAGACACTACAATTTAGCTTACCTGGTCAGAGCTGAGTTTGTTAGTTTTGTTTTGAAGTACAACCTCTGGTTGTTCTCCAGTTGCTTCTGATCTAGTTCTCCCTGGGTTCCTTAATAACTCATTAAACCACTCTTGGTTTCCTCCTCGGTCATCCTCCAGAATCTTCACTAGGTACATTTGTGAGCCTCCTGGTAGGTTATCTTGTGGACCCCTCTGCAGACTATGCTCCAAGACCTTTCCCAGGACCTTCCTTAGCTGGAACTCTGGTGCACTTCTTTCATGGTAGCTTCCTGGGTGCCTGAGTCTACTCATCCTTAGACCCTTGCTGCTTTGGCCCTTAAACATGGGGCCATAAAGTCCCGTATTTGCCCTTTGACTGAGCTGACCCTGGTGATTTTCCCTGAGGTTGTATGAGTGCCAGAGACTCTTTCAAAGGTTGTGCTCCAGTTGCTTCTAGAACTATTCGCGGATGGAAAGTTTTCCAGGAACAATGAAAACGGATTCCAGGCTGCAGTGCGGAAAGGTGGGGAGCTCAACAACTAAAGGCTTCCTGAGATATTTCAGCCACAGAGTGTGAAACCCGTAAGTTTCCAGCTGTTTCTCCAACATGCACCACTGAAGATGTGAATTTCAAATAAGGTAAGAGACACTTCCTCCTGTGCTGTAGTGTGGGCTACTCCACAACCTCTAAACTAAAGTGGAGAAGTTAGGAGTGGGAGAGAGGATTGGAGGTGGCTGTACCTGAGTCTGAGAATGAAGCTCTAATGGCACCCAAAGTGAGGAAGGGCTGGGGCTTCTATTGGCACGTTGCATAAAACAATGTAGATACTTGTGGGGAGTAGCTAGAGATCAAGCCATGAGCTGCTCGGGACTCACTGTACAGATAGAGGAAAACCCCGGAAATTCTGCTACAAATTTCTGTGACCTGGGAGCTGATGAGAATTGTGCAAGCCTCTGGTTTGTCTTCAGTTCTCCAGGATGGTTGGGGGCTGTGACGTCCTGTTCATTGGCAAGTGACTAAGTTATTCCTAGAATTCAATTGCATTCAGTTATCTTGCAAATTGTTCCTCTTCCTTGATTATCCCTTTTTGAATCTTCAAATCAGTGACTCTGTTACTGTATCAACAGGGGCTCCTGGATTTCAAGGTTAAGACAAAAGAGGAAAAGAGAGTTCACTTGCCAGTTGTAGTATCTCTACATATTGAAGTCTCAAGTGGACAGAGAGCAAGAAGCTCTTGCTGGATAGCTGAGTGTGAGATGGTGGAGAGGAACTAGTGCTTGGGAGATGTTTGCATGCAGGGGAAGGCTGATGTAGGCAGGTATTTTGGAGATAAAAATTACAAACCAATGAGACCTATCTGGGATGAACTCTTGGGTACTGTCTTCAGTGGGATTGGAATCAAGGCCAATTAGGTGAGCATTAAAGTGAGTCTGCAGGAGTGGAGCAGAGAGCATCAACTATGGGAGCAGACCAGCAAATGAGTTGGTGGATCCTAGAAGTGGATCAAGTTCAGTGAGAGGTTGACAGCCTCACAGAGTGATGGGTCAGGGAGAAGGCATGTCCTGGCCCAAGGTGAGGTTTGCTTGGGTAATTGGATCCAGTATCTGAGTGAACTCTGGTGGTGAAAACTGACTATTAAGAATGTGAAATCTAGGGCTGGCCAGTTAGCTCAGTTGGTTAGAGCATGGTGTTGCTATCACCAAGGTCCAATCCCTGTTACTGGCCAGCTGCCAAAAAAAAAAAAAAAAAAATGAGAGAGAGAGACATCTAGTATCTAAATGGGCCCTGGGGCAAAGACATGTCCCATGGTGAGGGTGACTAAAATGGAAGGAAGGGGGGCTAGGACAAGTGAGAGGGTGAGAACCAGAGCTGAAGAGGCCAGGGTTACAAAAGACCTAGAAGGAGGAGTTGTGGGATGCAAAGGGACATGGAGGGAGTAGTGTCTTCCAGTAATTTCCCAAAGAACAGAAGGTCAGCACACACTCAGCAGGGAGATTGCCTAGAAGGCTTCAGGAGACAAGAGGAACAATTTCAGCAAGGAGTGTAACAGGAGTGGAGGGCCTGCTGGGATCGCTGTCCCGTAGCCCTGAATTCAAATCACACCTTTTATTCTGCCACCCAAAGCTTTCTTTCAAATTACTTTCATTATTGGTTCTCTCTTTTATGTTAATTTTAGGCTGCTCTTGGGCCTTGAAATTGCACAGGCTAGTCTGGGAAATGGAACAAATGAAAGAAGAGGAAAAGAATATTCAGCTTCTCTAAGGAGAAAGCAGGACCTGTACTTAATCACATTTTTTTCAAGTAAGCTCTCCAAGCTGGGGAAATAGGAATCTGGGAAACATGTGGTGAAGTTAGAAGCAAAAGGATCTTATAGGAGGCAGAGAAGGATGGCCCTGTGAGGGTAATGCTTGCAAGGTTGGACACAGAGAGCCCCAGGAATTTAGGACACAAGGTGAAATGGTTTATGACATAGTCAGTAGGCTTGTATATAAACAGCATGGTGTATATACCAAGTGAATTCATGCAGGATCTCATGCAAGTATCACAACATCTTTGTGCAGTGGTGCAGGTGGGTGCCATCTCACAGGAAGATTCTGATGTCCAAAGTTCAGGACCTGGAAGTCCTGCCTGCAAAACCAACTAGTACTCCTCCCACTACAGCTCACACACCCCCAAAGTGAATAGACCCAATGAAAACCTCCATCATCTTTTAATTTACATGGAAGGACATATAATAGGACAAGTGACGCATAGCTGGGTCTCCTCTGATGAGCCTTCCCCTGAGGGCTCTACATTCTGAGAGGGAAGGACTACAGCTTCTCTCATGCTCAGACTGTGGACCCAGGACCTCAAGAAGAGATTACAAGTCACTCTTGGAGCCCCTGGGGTCAAAAAGACCCTTAATTTTCAATGTTCCATCTTTACCACCCTTCTGGCCTCTGCACTGATGCTGAAAAATAAGAAAAGAATGAAGGGCTGGAACTCCAATCTCACTCTCCTTCCTACTAGGCAAATGGCAGTCATTCATTATTCGTGAATACTCTGGCTTCCTATACAGAGTTAATTCGGGTATGTGCTCCTCAGCTGTTATTCATTTTTAACATGGATAAGAATATTTTCTTTTTCTTGTTTGGGAAAATCAAATAAAGGATTTGTGATCCTTAACTGATTATGCAATCTCCACATTACTCTCCAGATCAACACTATCTTGGAGGTTTGGTCCAGGACCTGACATGGAAGGCAAATAATAAACAAATGTCAGGGGAGCTCTAATCTCCTCCAGGGATCCTGCCCTTTCTTAATCTGCTCTAGAGCCACAGAAATACTCTGGGATTTTCCCAGGAGCCATCAAACACACACAGATAGATTGTGAACTTTGGACAGAAACCATAGCCCTTACTCTGATACCTGTCATGCCCAAACTAGTCTCTTCAATGGATAATGTTCTGATATCTCCTTAGACATATTTCAGTGTGTCTCTGTGCCAACATAATTCATTTAGCAAAGTTGGAAGAGAAACAGGCAAAAGTCAGGCTGTGCTGGGCCGGCCCGGTGGCGCACTGGAAAGTGCGCCGCTTGGGAGTGTGGTGGCACTCCCGCCGAGGGTTCGGATCCCATGCGGAGACCGGTTCCTGCTCACTGACTGAGCGCAGTGCGGTCACAACACCGAGGGGTGCGATCCCGTTGCCGGTCCCCGGTACGGGCGTGACACCGAGGGTTGCGATCCCGTTCCCGGTCCCCGGTACGGGCGTGACACCGAGGGTTGCGATCCCGTTCCCGGTCCCCGGTACGGGCGTGACACCGAGGGTTGCGATCCCGTTCCCGGTCCCCGGTACGGGCGTGACACCGAGGGTTGCGATCCCGTTCCCGGTCCCCGGTACGGGCGTGACACCGAGGGTTGCGATCCCGTTCCCGGTCCCCGGTACGGGCGTGACACCGAGGGTTGCGATCCCGTTCCCGGTCCCCGGTACGGGCGTGACACCGAGGGTTGCGATCCCGTTCCCGGTCCCCGGTACGGGCGTGACACCGAGGGTTGCGATCCCGTTCCCGGTCCCCGGTACGGGCGTGACACCGAGGGATGGGATCCCATTACCGGTCAGTAAAAAAAAGACAAAAAGGAAAAAAATAAAGTCAGGCTGTGCTGAGGGCTGGGTCTAGGGTTCCCTTACCTGATTTATATCTCTTATTTTCCTGAATAGTGATAAAAATGAATTCATCTCTAGGTAGTGGAGAAACAGGAGGAGCCCCAGACCACATGTAAGAAGAGAATGAAATCAATGCTGCATGTCATTTAGATTGAGTTCAGCCATGAGTCGCTGTCTCTTCACAACAAAGAAAGTTCCCCTTTATCTGAAGCATGCTGTGACCTTGGGAGCCTGGCATTGAGAATGTGTGCTCATCTAGAGTTCCATGACTGCATCACAGAACAATGGAACAGTCTCAAAAGACTTTTAAGGGCAGAGAAATGTGCAGAAAGGATGAACCCATAGCCCCTGCTATACCATCTGGTCCTGGCCCTGCTTGATCTTTTCTGGGCCTCTTTATTTTGCACCTTCATTCTCTTACCATATTTTATAATACTTTAGGATAATTCCCCTGCTAGTCTATTGTAGCCCAAATATCAGCTGTGTCCTTCTTCATGAACCTCTTAGGAATCTCGGCTCTGATCCCACCAAAGCCATATCCTTGAAAGTCTTAAGTTTTCCCAGGATTTTTTGCTAATTCCCAGGGAATTACACTCAGGCTGTCCAGTGTGCTCCATTTAGGCTCCCCTGCAATATCTGTCTTTGCCTCATGTCAACGCAGACATAGAACTCAGTTCCTGTTCCTTTAGTGATCCCACAAAGAATCGGTTTTACAAATAAAGCCTCACTTCATTTGTGCCCCTTTGAAGACAAGAGCCTCATGAAACCAGCAACTCTGTTTTAGGCAGCAGATGTCCACCAACACTACCTACCATTTTTTCCGTCAAAAACTTTGCTGGGGCCAGTCTGTTTTTTTCTGAACATACCATTTCTTTTTGACAAGCAAAGTTTTGGGGGCAATTTCATACCTCATTAGTTGTGGAATTCCAGTTGCCATACCAAAATGGGAATGTCAAATCAGAGAGTCACATGGCCTGTATGGTTCGGGCTTCAATTTTGACAAGAGCTCAGTAGTAAGCTAATCACTGACTTTCAAAAGCAATGTACCTACTTGTGTCAGGATGGTTATGAGTCCAAAACCCAAGGGGTATCTCTAGGGGATTGCTGCCTCCCTTTGCTAGATGCTCCAAAATGTGAAATCATTAGTTTAGAGTTTTCTTCACTGTTGGAAGAATTGAGCATTGTAAGTCAGAGATGTGATAAATTCAGTCAGAGCCCATGAGACTGAGGCTTCTCACTCACGAACAGAGCATCATTTATGTGGTAAAAAATTTGGACATAGAGGATAGAGGCACTCACGGCAAATGGCATAGGAGTTTTAACACCTTTCTACCTGCATTTTCTCTAGATCAGGATAACATAAATTAGGAGTTGGAATTGATTCTTTGGATTTTTCTACAAACAAATTCACAATTCGATCCAGGTTCACTATTCAATCACCCCCAATATTCAAGTCAGGGATTAGAGCTGTAATGGTAGGCAACTCAGACTACATACCCACCCAAACTCATTTACACACTTATACAGAGATGCAAACACACATGGGCACAAACTCAGATACACAGAGTCACATTCACTCACATACTTATGGACATACACAGTCACTCGTGTATCATGCAATTTCAGTTGCACACTTGCATTCATGCACACACTTAGCACATACACACTCACACTCATTCATAAATACTCCTAAGATACACACTCACTTCCATAAAATCAACTTACACAGTCATGGTGTATGTATCTTGATGATATATTTATATACTGACACAGAAGAATAGTTGTATCTCTATATCTCTGGGTGCCAAAAAGGGGGGCCCTTTACATCATTTGTAATCCTTCCAAATCTATACAATAATCCACCAAGACAATATTTATAATATGCAGCCTTAAAAATTGCCGCAAGTATTACCACTTTACATTGGGATGCATGGCGAGGAATTTGGAGTGTTCAGAGGAGTGACAGTGCCTGGGTTGTATGATAGAAAGGGGTAAGAAAGAGGGGAAAGGGAGGCATATAAATAAGATGGTGGTGCAGAGAGTCTGGGGGCGTGGGGGAATACAAAGTGTAGAGAAAAGAGAAGGTAGAGGGATAAAAGCTACATGGATGTTGAATCTTGCAGAGGGGTTAAAGTGCATTGCTGGATTGAGGGTATAAGGGGTCAAAGTGTGCAGGGGGGAGGTTAAGGGTATGGGACATTTGGGGTTCTGAGGATGCAGGAGTGCAGGGTTTCATTGAATGGGAAAATGGAGATGGGGAATTATTGGGCAAAAGTGGTAAAGGTCAGTGGTCGGTAAAAGTCACAGAAGACTTAATGTCTACGAGGAGGTTTAGAAACAAGGTGGGGTAGGGGGAAGGGAAATATGTGTACGGAAGGCAGATCTTGGAAGTAGATAGTGGTCCAAGGCAGACTAAGAGTGTGGCAGGTTCTCACCATGTATCCTTGTGAAAATGACATCGTCTTTAAACCCTGCCTGGCAATCCCCGACACACCGCCGTGATGCCCAGGGAAGACAGGATGACCTGGACGTCTTCCTTAAGATCATCCAACTTTTGGATGATTATCCAAAATGTTTCATCGTGGGAGCAGACAATGTGGGCTCCAAGCAGATGCAGCAGATCCACATGTCTCTCTGAGGAAAGGCTGTGGTGCTGATGGGCAAAAACACCATGATGCTCAAGGGCATCAGAGGGCATCTGGAAAACAACCCAGCTCTGAAGAAGCTGTTGCCTCATATCTGGAGCAATGTGGGCTTTGTGTTCACCAAGGAGGACCTCACTGAAATCAGGGACATGGTGCTGGCCAATGGGGTGCCATTGCCCCATTTGAAGTCACTGTGCCAGACCAGAACACTAGTCTGGGGCCCGAGAAGACCTCCTTCTTCTAGGCTTTAGGCATCTCTATTAAAATCTGCAGGGGCACCATTGAAATCCTGAGTGATGTGCAGCCGATCAACAGTGGAGACAAAGTGGGAGCCAGTGAGACCACACTGCTGAATATGACGGACATCTCCCCCTTCTCCTTTGGGCTGATCGTCCAGCAGGTGTTCAACAATGGCAGCATCTACAACCCTGAAGTGCTTGACATCACAGAGGATACTCTGCATTCCCACTTCCTGGAGGGTGTCCACAGTGATGCCAGTGTTTGCCTGCAGATTGGTTACCTGGCTGTTGCATCATTACCCATTCTTCATCAATGGGCACAAGCAGGTCCTGGCTTTGTTTGTACAGACTGATTACACCTTTCCACTTGCTGAAAAAGTTCAGGGCCTTCTTGGCTGACCTATCTGCTTTTGTGGCTGCTGTCCCCGTGGGCCCCACCACCACTGCTGCTCCTGCTGCTGCCTCAGCCCCTGACAAGGTTGAAGCCAAGGAAAAGCCAAAGGCGTAGGACAAGGATATGGGATTTGGTCTCTTTGACTAATCCTCAAAAAGCAACCAAATCTGGGCCGGCCCGTGGCTCACTTGGGAGAGTGCGGTGCTGATAACACCAAGGCCCCGGCTTCGGATCCCATATAGGGATGGCCGGTTAGCTCACTCAGTGAGCGTGGTGCTGACAACACCAAGCCAAGGGTTAAGATCCCCTTACCGGCCATCTTTTTAAAAAAAAAAAAAAAAAAAAAAAAGCAACCAACTCAGCCAGCTTTATTTGCGAAACAAGGAAATAAAGGCTTACTTCTTTTAAAATAAAATTTTTAAAAAATGTGGGAGGAGGAGATGGAGCCTGGGGGAAATAAGCAGTATGGGCAAGGAGGCAAAATGGGCACAGGACAGTGAAGGAGCTGGGGAGGACAATCGGCTGGAGTGAGCCCAAGAACCCAGGAGAAACTGTTAGGGATTATAGGACTGGGCATACTGGGTACTGGGTGTGGATTGTGTTCATGGAGTAGTTGAGGCTGCTTGACAGTTGAGGATGGGGCATTTGATGGTGTGAGTCACAGAAGACTCAGGGAAAGGCTGAGTTATTAGAATTGGGAGTGGATACAGGACAAAACGGAAGTTGTTTGCAGGTGTGACAAAGCTGAACAGGGTATCCCTGAAGTCCCTAGAGCAGTGGTCCCAAAGTAATGGACATCAAAAAGGTCACAGGACACAGGTGGAAGGCACAATGTAGAAAACAGATCCCTGATGATTGCTGGACAGTGTCCTTACTGCTCACCATGGCTCCTACAAACAGCTTGCAAGCTGCTCCAGGAACGTGTTCATGGCTGCCTGCCATGGAGCTGGGGGCTGCATAGCTGCTACAGTGTTCAGAGCTGAAATTGACCTAAATTAACAGCAATTTACCCTCCAAGATTTTCCTTGGAACTTTCAATCCTTGGGAAAGACTCCAAAGTTCCAAAATAGTTACACAGGATAGGTAATGCCAGTGCAATTGTTGTGTAGGTAAGGATATCAATTCCTGTTTCCTATTCCACCACCTTGACTGGCCGGTTGCTCAGCTGGTTAGAGCATGGTGTTATAACACCAAGGTCAAGGGTTTGGATCCCCATACTGGCCAGCCACCAAAAAAATAAATAAAGTTCAACCTATTCTACAACCTTCCTAGAATCTGCCCCCCCCCCCAATGATTTTTGACACCAAGACTAACCTTGACTGTGTGATGCAGTCAGGTTGTAAAGAAACACTGAAAGAGGCAAGAAAAAATAGAATGACCAGAGGACTTAGTATAAAAGTCAACTCCGAAGATGAGGTGATGTTAACTTGGAGGAGGCAAGGACAGATACAAAAAGTAAAAAGAAAGCCAAATACAACATTATCAGAAAAAATTAAATTTATTAGCTTAATGGGGTAAAAAAAAGATTTAAATCACCACCACATGTAAAACAAAATGATTCTGAGTGGATTGCTGATTTTAAATTTTAAAGATATAAAATAATGTTTTTAGAAGAAAGCAAAGAAGAACATCTCTGAGATCATAGAATAGGAAAAGAGTTCTTAAACGCAACAAAACATGTTAACTAAAGGGGGACATGTCAATACATGATTTAATACATGATATTGTATTAAAATAAAGAGCTTCTCAGTGTGAAATGCATACAAAAACTTTGGAAAACTGACTGAAAGTATTTTCTAAAGCTGAGTAGATGTAAACCTGTGTAAACCTGTAAACCTGTGACCCAACAATTCCACTGCTTACAAACATACCCAACAGAAATTCATATATATCTCACCAAAACTTCCATCCCGGGACTATTCATGATAGTCCCAAACTAAAAACCACTCACATATGTATCAGGAGAGGAATGATTAAATTAATTGCTGGATATTCATCCAGTGGATATAACTGAAAGCACTGATTGAAAAGGAGGCTCTTTTTATTAAGTGCTATTTTCCAGTGTGGAGATTAATTTGCTTCATTTCTGAAATATGTGCCACCTCCCACAGTCTTTCAAGTAAAACCAACCCCACTGGGTATCTGATGTGTCTGTGTGATCCATTTCTGTAACTGTTGCTTTGGATAAACATTCTTCTGCTTTGTGAATGTAGAGCTAGGCAACCACGCTAGTTGTCATGGCTCTTTTCCTACCAGTAATCCTGCACTGACTAAGCCAATTGTCAAGCTAGGGCTGGGTCTGGAGCTCCCACACCCCTCAAGCCCATTCACAGACTAGGTCACAAACCCTTCACATGCCAGGCTGGGTCACCAGACCCCTTCACACAGGTCTATGAGCTAGGCAAATGGCCACATGGTCCTTGGAAGCTGCCGATCTGGAACAAACATGGCCCTGCAGGGCAGGCACCCGAGGCAGTAAACATTAGCCAAAGCTTTGCCCTGTGGGTGCACTCACTCCACCCCCACACACACAATGCTTACTGAACTGCCCTGAACCAGCTCCGAGGTGAGGGGAGCCTGACCGGATTGCTCCATCTTCCTACCAATCCACCCCTTCAGTGTCCCTCACCGTGCAATCTATGCATTCAGAATCTTCTGCAATGTTCCCTTAGCAAGGATAAATGACCCTTACATTTACATAACCTATTGTCCATTCAATATGCCTTAAGGCTTGTAGCTCTGTCCTTTTAACTGTCAACTGCATATGTCCAGTTAGTAGTCACCATTGGTGTGATCCTCCATGCAAATCCTGCAGTCATACCGATGGGAAGTTCAATGTATATTCAGCAGGCCGACACGTTGATCACATGACTCTGGTACAGTGCCTGCAGCCAGAACACTACAGGTGAAAAGACAGAAGAGTTATTGGTACCAATAGGGGAAGTTCTCACCCCTCTGGTAAGAAACATGTCAGTTTGCCATCCTGAGAAAGGATGTTTGCAGGAGTAAGTATCTTACCTGGCTTATGATAACATACTTTATCTGCTAACACTGTTGGATCTGTAGGTTCTACATGTAACAGTATAGGGGAACTCATAATTGGCCATAGTGATAATACAAATGTGCCCTTTGGAATAGAGCACTTATCTGTTCCAGGCCATGTCACCTTTACTCAAGGAGACCAGATACTTGTCAACCAAGGTGAAATTTGCATGCCTTCCTCTAATCCTTTTCCCCAAGGCCCTATTAAACCTACCCAGTGTATATGGGGGACTTTATTCTCCAAGGCCATTCCCATTGTACTGTCTGTCCCTGTTGCAAACAGGTTGCGGCTGGTAAGAGAATATTTCCATTCTTACCATATGCTGGCTTCAAAAGCTTATCTTTAGTAGTGATTTGCAGTTGTATAGGTGCTGCAGCCCTATGCAACAGAGCTTCCACTGGAGAGGGTCCACCCTTGTGGGGTCTCTCATTTAGAATCCTGACTGTCAGCCATAACCACCATACCCACCCCTTCAGGGAAGGGGGTTGGGTAGATAGCCTTAGTCCGTTTTTTATTTATTTATTTATTTATTTATTTTTGTCTTTTCCCATTATTTATTTATTTATTTATTTATTTATTTTTGTCTTTTTCCATGTCCGGCAACGGATCGCAACCCTCAGTGTCGCCCCCGTACCGGACCGGGACCGGCAACGGGATCGCAACCCTCGGTGTTGCCCCCGCGCCTCGCTCAGCCAGTGAGCGGGAACCGGTCTGTATGTGGGATCCGAACCCTCGGCAGGAGCGCCGCCGGGCCGGCCCCCTTAGTCTGTTTTTTAAAAGGCCATTGTACCGTCAGTCATTCCTGTCGCCTGGGGATGATATGGCACATGTAACTTCCACTGAATGGACAACTGGGAGGCCCACCACAGAACCCCATGTCCAGTAAAGTGGGTTCCATTATCATTTTCTATGACTATAGGCCGGCCATACATGGCTGTAAGGCTATTCAATGCCTTCACAGTGTTTACCTGGTCTGTGCCTTACAAGGCCACACAAACCGAAGACCAATAGCTGTATCAACAGCTGTGAGGATGTGCCTAAAATTCTCTGACCTTGGCAGTGGTCTAACAAAGTCCATGTGCCATCAAGTCAGGGGTACCCTTCCTTGAGTTATTTGCCCATCTGTAGGGGGCATCTGCCGGGGTTGTGGGCTCTCTTGAGCACACACTGGACGAGCACAACAAGCATTCACTACATCTTCCCACTTTATTGGCAAGGCCCATCTTTGAGCCGTCATCCACGTGGTTTTACTGCCAGCATGCTGCATTCATCAATGTAACCACTGGGCTACATCAGTCGCTGGGGCTCTCTCCAGCCATCTTACCTTAGCCAAGGCATTGGCTTCACCATTTCCTGGACTGGCTAAGGGAAAGTGTCCTGTGACATGGAAAAGAGTTACTTCTTTCTAATGTCCCAACTCCCATAATTCTTGCCACATGGCTTGTCCCCACAGGGGTCAGTGGCCTACCATCCACCATTGATACTTCCAAGTAGAGATCCAAAGGGTTAAACCTTTGTACACAGCCCAGCTGTCAGTACAGATGGTTAATGGCCCAGGCTCATTTTTTATCACCATCCATACCACTCTCAATTCAGCCCATTGACTGCTTTGCCCTGTACTGTAAGACTGGCCTAAAAGCACAATTCTTACTTGATGGGAAGGCTCATCTCGCAAAGACCAGGAGGCACAGAGATTGATGCACAAGCAAGAGGTTTTTATTTCCGGCATGCTGGAGGTCGCCCCGTTTTCAGAACAGGAGTGGCCCCGAGCTCTTAACTCAAGCATCTTTTATACAGTTTGGTAGGCAGGCTTTGGTAACAGCTGGGTTGTATGCCATCTATTGGCCACTTTAAGCAATTTTTAAAACCATTAGGCTTTTAGCTTTTGGCAGGCAAAGGAAAGACTGAGGTATTGACCAATGGTCCATCCCCCCCCCCCGTCTTTCCTCCCTTGGGGTCCAAAGATAAGGTGTCATGCTGTTCCTGCAATCAGGTGAGCATACTCCCTTCCTGGGACAGGGTGAACTTTGGGCTCTTTGGAAAGTCCCTTCCCCCTGGCAGTGGAAAGTCCTAATCTTCTGGCGATGGAAGGTCTTAAGCACCTGGTAATGGAAGGTCCTAAGTATCTGGTATTGTTTACCAAAAAGGTTGGGGGTTATCTCTACTTCCACAGTACCATTCGTTTTCATACGACATGGTATCTGTTAAGGACTGGACAGCAACTGCTGTCCATGATGCTGAAGGTCCCATGCTAGAGCCATCTGTATATCAAGCTTGCTCTGTGATATGTCCCTGTCCCTCATGGAAAGGTGTAGCCTTCACCTCCATGGGTAACGGTTGTGTCAAAATTTCCTCCACAACCTCTACTAGGCCTAGCACAGTTTGCAACTCTTTGGACAGAGGACTTGTTGACACAGTGCTCCTTTGTTCTATGTATGCACCCCATTTAGACAGAATGGGAGTCTGAGCTACACCCATTTTAGGGTTGGTTGCCCATGTGTGCAGCCACCTTAGTATGGGGTATGTTATTCTTACCAGGACTTTGGCAGTTCCTGTGATAGCTTCAGTGGCTATCAAGGGAGAATACACAGCGGCGAAATGCTTTTCTATTAGGGTGTAACACACTTCAGTGCCCTTCCAGAGCTGAGACCAGAATCCTACAGGTGTGTGGAATCGGTCTTGTCTCTGCCACAAACCCCATCCTAACCCCTCCTGGGTTATATGTACATCTAACTCAAATGGCTTAGTGGGGTTAGCCACTTGTAAAGGTTGTACTTGCTGGATCAGTCCAATCCCAGGGGGCTCCTTTCTTTGTCAATGTATATTGTGGGAATGCCATTTGGGCCATATGGGGTACAAAAACTCTCCAGTACACCAAAAGTCCCAAATATGTCTGTAGCTGAACTACAGTTGTGGGTCAAGGGTATGCCTGTATCTTATCTACAATAGCTTCTGAGATGACTCTTGTCTTACCCAACAAGACCTCTCCTAAGAATTTGACTGACAGCCCATATTTTAGTCCATTTTGTGTTGCTAAAACAGAATACCTGAAAGTGGGTAATTTATAAAGAACAGAGGTTTATTTGGCTTACAATTCTGGGACAGCTGCATCTGGCATGGGCCTCAGGCTACTTCTACTCATGGTGGAAAAGTGGCAGGCAGCCGATGGGTACAAGCAGATCACATGGCGAGAGGAAGCAAGAGAGAGAGAGAAGGTGCCAGGGTCTTTTTAAGCAACGAGCTCTCGTGGGAACTAATAGAGTGAGAACTCACTCATTAATCTCCCCTTCCCCAGGGAGAGCATTAAGCCATTCATGAGGGATCCGCTCCCATGACTCAATCAGTTTCCAACACTGCCACATTGGGGATCAAATTTCCACATGAGTGTTGGAGGGGACAACACATCCAAACTCCATCATTCCATCCCTGGCCCCCAAAACTCATGTCACTCTCACATACAAAATACAATCATTCTACCCCAACAGTCCCAAAAGTCTTAGCTTGGTCCAGCACCAACTTAAAAGTCCAAAGTCCAAAGTTTCTTCTGAGACCAAAAGCAAAAGTCCTTCTAGCTGTGAACCTGAAAAACAAAACCAAATTTATCTACTGCCAAGATACAATGGTGGAACAGACATTGGGTACACATTCCCATCCCAAAAGGGAGGAATAGGAAAAAAGAAAGAAAATACAGGCCCCAAACTAGTCCAAAACGCAGCAAGGCAGACATTATGTCTTAAAGCTCCAAAATAATGTTCTTTGACTCCAAGTCCTGCATCCTGGGCACGATGGTTCATCTGGGACCCCAAAGCATCAGGCAGCCTCACTCCCACAGCTCTGCCAGGTGCAGCACAGTGAGCCACGCTGGTGCCTGTGGCTCTTCCAGGCTTGTGTTGCATGTTACCAGTGGCCCTGGAGTTCTGGTGTTCTGGTGGCAGCCCTGCTGCCTTGGCTCTACTAGACATTTCCCTGGTGGGGGCTTTCTGTGGGGGCTCCATCCCCCCTTTCCTGCTCTAGTAGATGGCCT
>NW_007727189.1:228389-238404 GCF_000696425.1 Galeopterus variegatus
TTCTGGTGTTCTGGTGGCAGCCCTGCTGCCTTGGCTCTACTAGACATTTCCCTGGTGGGGGCTTTCTGTGGGGGCTCTGACCCCACTTTTCTGATCAGCATTGCTCTAGTAGATGACCTCTGTGGTGGCTCCACCCCTGTGGCAGGTCTCTGCCTGGGTCCCAGGCTTTTCCAGACATGCTCTGGAATCTGGGTGGAGGCTGTCATGCCTCCACTGCTCTCACATCCTGCCGGCCACAGACTTAACACAACGTGGATGCCACCGAGGTTTCAGGCCTCTACTTTCCAGGGCTGCTGCACAGACCACACTTGGGGCCACTCTAGCTGGAGAAGCTGGGATGCAGGGAGCAGGATCCCAAAGGCAGCTGTGCCCCAGGTCTGTCCTCCAGGACAACTCAGTCCTTCTAGGCCTCAGGGTCTGTGAGGGGTGGGGCACCCTTCCAGACTTCTGAAATGCCTGCAGGGCTTTCCTCTCATTTTCTCTGCTATTAGCATCTGGCTGCCTCACTGCCAAGATAATGTCTTTAGCAACCGGTTTATCTGCTTCACCCTAGCATTGTTCTCCGGCTCTCTGCTTCTTTACCACATGGCCAGGCTGCAAATTTTCCAAACCTTTACACTCTGCTTCCCATTTAAATTCTGGCTTTACATCATGATTTTGCAGCCATAAATCAGAATAGGCTCTTAAAAGCAACCATACAGCTTCCTTAATGCTTTGCTGCTTAGAAATTTCTTTGGCCAAATGCTCTGGTTCACAACTCTTAAGTACCAACTACCACAAAGTCCAAGGACATGGACACAATGTAGCCAGGTTCCTTGCTATGGTGTAGCAAGGGTTATCTTTTTTCCAATTTCCAATAAGTTCCTCATTTCTATCTAGACCTCATTATCCACATGGCCTTTATTGTCCACATTTCTATCAGCATTCTGCTCTCCACCAAATAAGTCTCTAAGACATTCCAAACTTTCCCTCATCTTTTTCTCTTCTTCCAAGTCCTCCAAACTCCTCCAACCTTTGCCTACTACAGTTCCAAAGCTGCATCCACAATTTCACGTATCTGTATATCAACACCCAACTCTTTTAGTCCGTTTTGTGTTGCTATAACAGAATACCTGAAACTGGGTAATTTATAAAGAAGAGAGGTTTATTTGGCTTACAATTCTGGGACAGTTGCATCTGGCACAGGCCTCAGGCTGCTTCTACTCATGGTGGAAAAGTGACAGGCAGCTGGCAGGTACGAGCAGATCACACAGCGAGAGGAAGAGAGAGAGAGAGAGAGAGAGAGAGAGAGAAGGTTCCAGGGTCTTTTTAAGCAATGAGTTCTCGTGGGAACTAATAGAGAGAGAACTCACTCATTAATCTCCCCTCCCCCAGGGAGAGCATTAATCCATTCATGAGGGATCCGCCCCCATGACTCAATCAGTTTCCAATACTACCATATTGGAGATCAAATTTCCACATGAGTTTTGAAGGGGACAACACATCCAAACTCCATCAGCCCAGGTCCTTGCTCTTGGCTGTGTTCATGGCCCACCCACATTGTTCCAAATGACTTAGCAGGATTCAAGCTGCCTGGGTTAAATCTGCAAGAGAATCAGAGGTTAGTAACACATCATCAATGTAGTGAAACATGGTAACTGTGCTCAGCCTAGTCCACTTGGCTAGGTCCCCAGCCATCAAACCATGACAGATGGTCCTTCCCACATGAAGACAAACTGATTTTGGCTATCAGCTGAGATTGGAATGGAGAAAAAAGCATTTGCAAGGTCTAATACATAATGAGAAGCCCCAGCTGAGTCATCTGCTGATCCATCAAGTTGTGAACTGATGGCACAGCTCCATGCAAAGGAGGCACTACTTTGTTCGGTTCTCGATAATATACAGTCATGCTCCAGGTACTGTTGCTTTATGTTGCTTTGCCCCTCCCCCACGGATTTGTCACCCCACTTCCCCTGGGTGATGGAGATGCAAAGGATTACTCCAAGCCCATCTCTTCTGAGCAGTGAGAAGCCCTGAAGTGGTTAACTTCCCCAGGACCCTCCAGCAAGAGGCATCCCTTCCATTTGGGAAATTAACACCAAATTGGGGTTCTCTTCCTGCATTTATTTTTCAGACCAGGAAGTTACAGGAAGAGAACAAAGGTGGGGTTATAGTTTAACAATACAGGCTGGTAACTTTCAGTGAAACAAGCCAGATGACATTCCAGTAGACAATTAAGTGATCTTACAGCAATAACAATCAGTAACTGGTCTGTCTTAGAGCCAGCAACCTGCTGTGCCACAATTCTTACCATGCAACAAAGACTTATAGCCTGAGGAAAATTTCCAGTCCTCCGCAAAGTCAATATTTAAAACCGCAAGGCTTTGGAAAACCAGACCCTGTGAAGTACATATGCTTTTTAGTATATTCCACGTCTCCCCCATTTTATTTATTTAAAAGAAAAAGCTATAGATCAGGTTGGCACAGTTAAGACAAAAAGCATTTTGTTAAAGCAAAGTTAGTATCATTTAGCATGGCAAGTTTTTTTAATTTACTTCAGGTGAGGACTGATGATGTCATTGTCTCAGGGCAGCTGCAGCCCCATCACTCCAGGTGCTGTGAATTGGGTGTAATTACCAATTGTTTTTTTTTTTTTTTTTCTTTTTGTCTTTTTTCGTGTCCGGCAATGGATCGCAACCCTCAGTGTTGCGCCCGTACCAGACCGGGACCGGCAATGGGATCGCAAACCTCGGTGCTGCGCCCGCACCTCGCTCAGCCAGTGAGCAGGAACCGGTCTGTATGTGGGATCCGAACCCTTGGCGGGAGCGCCGCCGCACTCCCAAGCGGTGCACTGTAGCAGTGCGCAACCGGGCCAGCCCAGTAATTACCAATTGTTGAAACTCTGGGAAAGGGATTCTATATCATATAATAGTTGATTCTGAGTCCAGAGAGTTCGTTAATGTTAATCTGTCCGTGACATTACTGTTTTAAGAGCATCTAGTCTTTTGTAAAATTTTTGGTTAATTATGAGTCTTTTGTTTAAGAATAGGATGTCTCATCCAAGTTGTAAACACCCTCTTTAAGGCCAGGAAAACTTAGAGAACTGCTTTTGTAGAGAAGATGTTATTTCCCCCTTTATAATCAAGGCATTCCTCATACAAGCATTGATGATCGATATCTAGATTGAAAAGGTCTTACTTTTTGTTGCATAAATCTCTCGGTGTTGGGAAATCTCTTTCCCAGGTGATGATAGAAAGAAGCATCTCAGCTCACTTTCTTTCAGTGATCTGTCCCACGTTGCTGGGAAGACTGTTTCCCAGGTGAAGATCTGTCTGTCCCACATGGGGGGGGGGATGAAAAGCAGGATGAAGCAGCCACTTGGCCAAATTTACAGCAACATAAAAAGAGATCAGCAACTTGGAAATGAAACATGCTATCTTATAACCAAAGTTCTAAATTATATCCTGTTATAAAGAGAGAGAGTTAATTTTCACTGAACTTATAAAAATAGCCACATTGCCATAATGATCATAAGGATACTTAATGTTATTAAATTTGGGGGGGGATCAAATAAGGAGAAAACAAATACTTTTATCTCTGTTTTAAATAACATTTTACCAAACTGTTGTTAGTTATAGATAGCTTAAGAGAGAGAGTTTTCTTACATTTGGAAAACATTAGGAGAACCAGTAGTATTTTACAATAAGAAAATTGTAAGAACCCATAATACGTTTTAATTAGTTTACCAATTAACTTTTGTTGTTTTGACCTTAGTGAACAATTTCACAAACTCATCAGTTTCTTCATTAGAATTTTGGAACTTCAGTTTAAAGCTATGAACTCAAAGTTTGTTGGAAAACTGTACCTATCAGAGTTTTTTCATGAAATATTTGAAGACATAACATTTTAAAATTATTATTAAACCAAGATTATGACCAGTAGCATTTATATCAAGACACAGATATTTAAGAACATTACAAGATTTTGGAACACTTATCCATAACACCTTCAGAACTGACAATGCTTTCCCATATAGTCTAATTTATTAAATAAGCCAATTAGTATTGATACATTTTTATATATGCTTTGAGAAACTCCAGGGCCCTTGGAATTCCTCAAAGTCATTTTAAAGTTTCAGAATTTCATGTTGGAAAGCTTTGTTAAATAACAAAAGGCTTAAAACACTTAGTTGAATAAAATCACAAATTACTACAAAAAATAAAGCCAAAGTGACAAAGGGTTTTAAAGGCAGAGAGCACAAGAACCTATCATGAAATAAGTTTTTTAAACCAGTTATCTAAAGGACAAAGAAAGCCTTTTACAACTTTCCATCAAGAGCAGTTAAGTGAAAAGACCTTTAGTAATCCTGTTTGATTAGTAGACCCAAGCAATGATGTGTGCTGATAAGAACATTTTTATACATTCAGGTTAGTAAATAGGCATCCATTTATCAGAGCAAATTATACAAAGCCCAGTTTCAGTTTTAGCTATTTTTACCAAATACATATTTATGGTTTCCCAGCCAAAAACTTGGTGTATTAGATCTATACCCTTATCAGATAATGCTAACTAGGGCCTATGTGATATTTGGCATAGGTTTCTTTTCACTAGCCATTTCAGATCCCAGGTTTCCATGTGGTATTTGGAGCCAAATGGAATCCAGAGAGGCAGAGGGCAGTATTCACTGTCTATGTCTAAAAGATACTGATTCTCCTAGCATGGCCAGGAGGCAGAGCTGAGATAACAAAGAGACATGTTGACCTAGAGACAAATTTAGGTAAAAGGTTTGAATCAAATTTTGAAAATATATTTATCAAAACTTTAGAAGATTTAAGTCATGTAAACTTGAAAAATATACTTATTTATTTAATGAGTGCACATTAATTATAAGCCAATTTGTTACCTTGCACATAAAACAATTACACAAACAGACATGAACATATAGACATAACATACAGCTTACACACACATATATGCAGACATAAAACAACAAGAACAAACAAGGATCTTATAGGTTTTGTTCAAGATGTAATAAAAAGCTCACTAGTAAAAAGGACAGTCAGGTTTAGGTTGTGTTTTTTCAAAAGACTTATTGGTGAGGGCTTACCTTGCCTTAAAGAAAACAAGATAACAGATTTACATTGTAAGGCAAAGTATGCAAACTTTTTCAAGAAGATGCAGAGAAGATTTTCTTCCTTTTAAGAAAATAGCATAGAATTCTACCAATAGAATTTTGTGAAGAAATACACAGATAAGACTAGAAGAGAATTTAGATGTCTGTTTAAGATAACCAAGTGGATGTCAGAAAACTTGAGACCACCTAGTTAAACAGGTAGTTCTTAGTCTAGTTTTTGTTTTTTAAATGGGTTACTGAGCTCAAGAGCTGAGCCACCAATCAGAGATGAAACCATTTGACTCTTGAGGTTTTTAGGAAAAGAGCAGTAGACCCAAACGGGGTCTGGTTGGTGCCATGGCTGTTTTTCTTCATAAAACCTGAGTCTTCAGAGGAAAAGAGTAGCACATGCAGTTAAGAAAAGAACCACTGCTTTTAAGAGAGGAGAGAAGCATTGTGCACATAAGAAAGAAAAACATGCTCAAACAATACCAACATTGTAAAGAAATATTAACTTCTTTTACTTTAGATTGTCCAATTTAAAGTTTTCTCAGTCACTGGAAAAGATTAAGTTTTATCCTTTTTAGGTGACATAAACATGTCTTGGTGTTTTGTTAAGGTCTTGGATAGATCTCAGAGCGACTTGACATAGATTCCTAGTTGTTAGGTGGGAAGCCTTAACAAGACCCATTGCATAATTAACCAGTGACCAATTTGTTCCCACATTTTTATGTTAAGGCTCCCTTCCTTGAGGTATCAAGGACATGATTGTTTAATATCCACTAGCAGTTTTACAATCTGCCATTCAGTTACATACAGCCTGCTGCTTTAAGGAGACATTGGAGTTGTAATGTATGTTCAGCCTCCCCTTTCGTTAACAAATTATCCATAATTTAAAAGTAAGGAAAATGAAAAAATATCTCCGGGGTTGAAAAGACCTAACTTTGACCTGCCACAAGCATGCAATCTCTAATTGAAAGCCACCTGTGATTCCCTTACTGGGATGCATTTCCCTTATCAGGGACTCCCTTGCCGGGATGAATCGGATGTCCTATCCCCCTCCAATGCTTGGCAGGTGAGTCTCCGATCCGTGGAGAATGTCCTCACATGGGGCACCATTTTGTTGCTTTGCATTGCTTTGCCTCCCACGGATTTGTCACCCCACTTCCCCTGGGTGACAAAGATGCAAAGGATTACTCAAAGCCCATCTCTTCTGAGCAGTGAGAAGCCCCGAATTGGTTAACTTTCCCAGGACCCTCCAGCAAGAGGTCCTTCCCTTTCCTGGAGTTTCAACAATTGCTAATTACACCCAATTCACAGTACCTGGAGTGATGCCACTGCAGCTGCCCTGAGAAGATGACATCATCAGTCCTCACCTGAAGTAAATTTTAAAAACTTGCCATGCTAAATGATACTAACTTTGCTTTAACAAAATGCTTTTTGTCTTAACTGTGCCAACCTGATCTATAGCTTTTTCTTTTAAATAAATAAAATGGGGGAGACGTGGAATATACTAAAAAGCATATGTACTTCACAGGGTCTGGTTTTCCAAAGCCTTGCAGTTTTAAATATTGACCTTGCAGAGGACTGGAAATTTTCCTCAGGCTATAAGTCTCTGTTGCACGGTAAGAATTGTGGCACAGCAGGTTGCTGGCTCTAAGACAGACCAGTTACTGATTGTTATTGCTGTAAGATCAGTTAATTGTCTACTGGAATGTCATCTGGCTTGTTTCACTGAAAGTTACCAGCCTGTATTGTTAAACTATAACCCCACCTTTGTTCTCTTCCTGTAACTTCCTGGTCTGGTAAGTAGATGCAGGAAGAGAACCCCAATTCGGCATTAATTTTCCCAAGGAAGGGATGACTCTTGCTGAAGGGTCCCGGGAAAGTTAACCACTTCAGGGCTTCTCACTGCTCAGAAGAGATGGGCTTGGAGTAATCCTTTGCATCTCCATCACCCAGGGGAAGTGGGGTGACAAACCTGTGGGGGGCTAAGGAACATAAAGCAACAAGGTCCCATCATGCTTTTACACTGGCCATACTAGGGCATTAAATGTGCTCTGAGCTGTGTGAATAATGCCAACTTTTTCTAAGTCCAATATAGTAGCACTTATCTCTGCATGTCCTCCTAGCAGATACTACTGCTTTACATTAACTACACATCTTGGTTTGGGTAACATCTGTGTGTCATGTTTAGCATATCCTTGTAACACAGGCTTTACTGTCCGCATTTGCAGCTGAAACTCTCCAACTGTTGTTTGCAGGTGCAAATCATAAAGTACGTCCATTCCCGAGATGTATTCAGCTACAGGAAATATATATACCATATATACATGAGGAGGTAATCTTCCTATGCCCAATGGCAATGACACAGCTTTGACCTCAGTAGTATGTCCTCCATAGCCATCTATACAAACTGTGGCCCCTGGAATCTTATCTGGATTGCCATATATCAGGCTACGTTCTGCACCTGTATCCACCAATGCCAAAACATGCTGCACATTTGTCCTCGACCAATATATTGCCAATTCAACATGAGGCCTCTGGTCCTCACCTGCCTCCAAAAGATGAGTACCTTGTCCTGCTCCCTAACCAGAATGGAACAGTTCATCCACTTGCTTGGGAACAACAAAAAGGTCCTTTAAATCCACTGAGCATACCTTGCTACCTGTTTCCTGACATTTGGTGAAATGCTGTTCAGGGTGCAATTGTTGCCACAAAGCAAACAGAACTGCATTTGGCTGCCGGTCAATTTTCTTTTTATCAACCCCTGCTGCAACCACGTCAAGAGACATTTGCTTACAGCTAGTCTTGCTTGGTCCCTTTGGGATAAAATCCTGAGTATTTCTTGGGGGTTTGGTCTTATCCACATTTTGGACCCCTTTTGCTTGTCTCCTATCCTCTACTTCACCCAGACTGGCTATCATGGTCATTACCTCATGTATAGGATGACCAGTGTATGGGTACAGTATGGTCATCAGTGACCCAAAGGACGTTCACCGGGCATTTTACAGCACTATGTCTCCCATGCTGCCTGTAAAGTTTTGATCATCTGGGCCACGAGTATTCACATTAAACATGGACTGCCACATCCTCAGCTCTCAAATGATTTGGAACAGCTCAGCATACGTTTGCCATTTACTAACAATCTTGGGCAGTTCTCCAGCATTTGCCCAGATGGTTCAGGCAGCTGCATTCACCCAGTCCATCAAGGAGTGATTACCTCCTCTGGGTGCATATCTGAGGCTATTTTGCAGCCATTGTCTCAGGGATTGGTGCATGGTGATGGAGGCCAATTTCTCCATTTCCTTACCAGAGCATATCACACTATCCACCCCTAGGTCCCATAACCACAACAGCCAAGCAGCCAGGGGCTCCCCCTGTTTCTGCCTGAACTGCCTCCCCAAGTCAACCAGTTCAACCTGGGTATACAGGACATAGGTAGTGAACTGGGTCATCGGTGGATCACCCACAGGTTGTCCATCCAGTCCCATAGGATGCTCATGCCTCAATTTCTTGTGTGCAACAGGTTGTGCCTGGAGATGCACGGTTTCCTCCAACTCACCAATGGGTTGGTCATCTTCCCTGGTGTGAGGGGCAGGTGTGGCCAGTCACTGCACGTCATCCTCCAGGACGTCTATCCGTGCTTCCAATGATTCTGCTTTCTGCCTCAAATCTGCCAGTAGATGCACATCATCAGCCAATAACTCTGCTTTCCATGTCAAATCTTGATCAACTTGCAGCATAGTGAGCAAAAGCCAGGCTCCGGTCAGCAGAAAAGTGGCCACTGGGCACCACACACTCAAAGACAGCCACATTTCTTCCCCCTCCCAGGGTTTTTTCTGCCATAGTACCTGGTCTATGCTGCTTTGCAGTACAGTGTGCAGCAACCAGGTCCTGGTCAACAGAAAGGTGGCCATAGGGCACAGCATATTCACAAATAGCCACATTTCCTCCTTCTTCTAAGGGCTTTTGGCTCCTGTATCTGCTCAGAGTCCTGTCGCAGGCTATGCCAAATGTGGCATAATCCTGCCCACCTTTGCCAATTTGTCTGGCTACTGTGAAGCTAAGGCTAAGGCTGATGTCGCATATCCTGCTCACAGCACCAATTGTCTAGCTCTTAGTCCTGTTCATGATGCCAATTGTAAAGCTAGGTGACCACGCTAGTTGTCGAGGCTCTTTTACCTGCCAGTAATACTGCACCAACTGAACCAATTGTTGAGCTAGGGCTGGGTCTGGAGCTCCCAGGCCCCTCAAGCCCATTCACAGAGTGGGTCACAAACCCTTCACATGCGAGGCTGGGTCACCAGACCCCTTCACACAGGTCTATAAGCTAGGCAAATGGCCACATGGTCCTTGGAAGCTGCCGATCTGGAACAAACATGGCCGCACGGGGCAGGCACCCAAGGCAGTAAACACTAGCCAAAGCAGCGCCATGTGGGTGCACTCACTACACCCCCCCACACACAATGCTTACTGAACTGCCCTGAACAGGCTCTGAGGTGAGGGGAGCCTGACCAAATTGTTCCATCTTCCCAACAGCAAAACATCTCTGGATTTGCTTCCCACGTAATGGTGGTGAAATCAAAGGAAGAGAGCCTGGGGGAAGGTGCTAGCTGTGGGGCCAGGGTGTTGGGTTTTTTCCCAAGGGTCCCCAGGAGTGAAGGAGTGTTGATGCAACCTTTATACAGGCCCTCATTCTCATTCTCCCCTTCTCTGTCACCTAGATCTCCCTATCACCAGATTCCAAGACTAAATGTGAGGCTACAGTGATTAAAACAATGTAGTATATGATTAGGTGCAGGATAGGCAAAGACACCAGTGGAACAGAAGAAAGTGTCTTGATTTATGTCTACACATACATAAAATAATAATGATAATAATATACATATACATATACATATATATATATACATATACATA
>NW_007727189.1:238630-251534 GCF_000696425.1 Galeopterus variegatus
TATATATATATATATATATGCCCAGGAGAAAAAGTCAGGGAAAATAAGATTGGCTGTAATGGGTTTGGGGTGTGGATTGGGCTCATGGGAGAGTTGAAGATGCCTGAGAATTGAGGTCTGGACATTGGTGCTGTAGGGCATGGAGGACATGGGAAATGGACTGAGATATTGAAATTAGGAGTGAGTATATGGCAACAGGAAAAAGGTAATGAATGGCGGGGTTTGCAGGGGCGATGGAAGGTCAGAAGGGTTGTACTGAGGTCCCTGGAATAGGGAACACAGAGGGATGAATGTTGAAAAGGTCACAGGATTGAGGTGTGTTGTTGGGGTGGACAATATAGAAATCTAGGATGGTTTGATGGAGGCAAAGAGTGGGTGGGATTTAGTAGATGGCTAAAACTCACAGGTAAAGAGATACAGGATGCAGGGGAGGGATGAATGTGGAGGGAGAGGAGGGATGGAGCTGAGGATGATGGAGGTGGCAGAGGACAGCTTGGAGGCCACTATTTGATTCTCCCATTTGTTAATTCCCTCAGTTATGGTCAAATCTCAACTTTCATGGACAGTTTCTAATTTCAGCTCAGGAGGAAAAGAGTTTGCTTGTGTAAAATACCCCTAAAAAAACCCTTATATTGAACATAGAGTATGGCGTAGCATCTAAAATTTTGGTTAAACAACATTCAACAGCATTTTTTCTTTTCCTTCAGGGTACCTGGTCCAGGATGTGATGTTGGTGGGTCTGGAGGAAGAAGCTGTTTCCTGGTATCTTGCGTTGAGTGTGCTGGAAAGAGGTGCCAGTCCTTCCTGTCCCAACCACTGCATATTTACTGTATAAATTTTATACCTCAAAGAACTTTTGAATCCCAACTGTGGCATATGAAAATGTATATTTTTTGTTTGGCATTTCTAAAATATAACACTTTAAGAGGGGTGACATTAGCAAGATGGTGGAATGGAACTTTCTACCTTTATCCCTATCAAAAGCATTGATTTTGACAACTATCCACAGAGGTGTGTACTGTTGGAAGTTCAGAGAAGTTTCAACAAATTGTTGGGACAAATATTCTGAAAATAGCAACTTGAGGAGGGTAAGAAGTACATTTCCAATTTCCCCAAGTCACCTTTTCTTAAGGCAGCACAGCTCAGTGCCTACAGAGACCCCTTGGCCCTCCATTCCTATCATGGGGGAAGTGAGAGGGTAGTGAGTAAATTTCTGGCTCTCCCATCCCAGTGGGACACAGCCCAAGAGTCCCACTTCTCTCTTTCACTACCCAGAGTACTGAAGTGATCAGCTAGGCTGAGTGATTGGGAGAGGCTGGGTTCAGGGAAGAGAGACCTCAAACCCTAGAAGACACTCTGTGGACTCCATCTAGAAGCCCATCCAAAAGCTGCTTGGGACATATTGCCTGTGAACTCATCCCAGTGGGCTCCTGGGCACCCCAAATGCTCCACATGCTTTAGTCTCCTCTACAAGGACAGCTCCCTGAGCACCAGCCAGTGGAGAGCAGGTGCAAGCTTCTCCAGCAGACAACTGGCCCTCCTCTGCAGGACAGGGAGAAGGCACCCAGGCCTGGCTTTAGGAGACAGAGAAAAGACATAAAATCTCTTCCCCCAGCTTTCTTGAGGTGTAATTGACAAATTATGTGTACTTAAGCTATACAACGTGATGATTTGATATGTGTATATATTGTGGAATTATTACCAAACATATCTATCAGTTCACATGGTTGCCTTCTTTTTTGTAGTAAGAACATTTCAGGTCTACTCTCTCAGCAAATTTCAAGTATGCAGTGCAGTATTATTAACTGTAGTCACCATGCTGTACATTAAATCCCAGGAACTTATTCATGTTATACCTGAAAGTTTGTGTCTTTGATCAAAATCTCTTCATTTTTCCCACTCCCCAGCTCCTGGCAAACACTATGAGATTAACCCCCAGTACCTTAGAATGTGACCTTATTTGGAAATAGGGTCATTACAGATTTATCTGCACCCCCAGTCTCCATATTGTCCCTCTCTCCACCTCTATTGCCCTCCCGATCTCCATGCTACCACGCTGTAAGACTTTATTCATCTTCTGGTCCTCTCTCTGCCCCATCACCCTCTAACCCATTGACCTGCACCTGCAACTCCCTCCCTGCAACTCCACCCTAACCCTTCTAGATTTCTTTACCCCACCTCCATTCTGTACCAACTTCAGATCCTTGCTCTGTCAACTCTATCCCCTACAAAATTCCAGGGACCTCAGCCCAACACTCCTTGCCTTTCATGGCCTCCACAATCTCCTTTTCCTTGACTTTTATTTTCTTCTGCCCCTTGTTTCCTGTCCCCATTATCCTTGCTGACTGCTGCTCCCCTTTTTCTTTCAGAGGCCAATATGGTCTATTCCCATCAAATCTTTGCACACTTCATCCCCTTATACCCTTAAACCCCACAGTCCACTTCAGACACACCACGCCCTTTTACCCCCATGTACATTTTAACCCTCTGCACTCTCTCTCCTCCTGCACTCTCTACCACACACACCCTCATGTTCTCTGCACCCCATCTCACTCCTATGCCCTTTCCCTGTACCCTCTTTCTTACACCATTGTTTCACTCCTACTCAGTCATACCACCACACACTCCAAGTTTCTAATCACAGTAATTTAGAATCTAATTAATCTAATATAGAAGAGCTCATAGCACTTTTTAAATGCTGCACAGTCCTTGTGGGCTGTGGCAGGTTTGGAAGGAACATGAAGTGTAGGCTTGGCCTTTTTTTTCTGGGCATTGGTGGGTTGGGAGAGATGCACAGTTCTTCTATATGTGAACACGTTATTGAGATATATGCGCAACTCGTGACTGTATAAGTGATTTGTGTGAGTGGGACTGTGTCATTTGTGTGGGTGTGTGCATTGTGAGTTTGTAATAATGTGTGAATCTGTATGTGGTGAGCATCTTCATAAGCGTTTGTTAGTGTGCAACTAAAGTGTGACTATGACATTGATTGTGTATGTAAATATACATTTGAGTGTGTTTATTTGAGTGTGCATACAACTGTGTGTGTGTGCACATGTCTTTGTGTGTAGTGTGTGTGTGGTATGGTTGGTCAGTTATTTGATGTTATTCCCTGACTTGGAAATTCGGGAGTGTAGTATTCAAGGTTCTCTAGAAAAACAGAACCAATTGGAGATATAGGAAAAGATATAGGATATCTCCTATTGGTTCTTTTTCACTTGAGAATCTCGAACACTACACTCCATATATTTTTTTTTAATAAAATTGAAGCATAATTTGTTATACATATTTTTGGGGTACAGTGTTGATTATCATTATTTGTGTACAATATGTGTACATAAATAATATTACTAGCATATTCATTATTACAAATCGTAATTATTCTTTATGCCCTTACCTAATTTTTCCCTAACCTCCCACCCCTTTTCCACCTCTAGTAAACATAGATTTGTTCTCTCCTTTTGAAAGTTCAATGTCTTTCCTTCCTTCCTTCCTAGTACCCACTTAATGAGTGAGGACATGTGATATTTCTCTTTCTCTGTCTGGCTTATTTCACTTAACATAATTTTCTCCAAGCTCATCCACATTGTTGAAAATGGCAGAATTTCATTCCTTTTTATGGCAAAGTAGTATCCCATTGTGAATATATACCACATTTTCCTTATCCAGTCATCCACCAATGGACATTTAGGTTGCTTCAGTATCTTGGCTATTGTAAATAGAGCTGCAATGAACATCGGAGTGCAGGTATTCCTTCAACATGATAATTTCAATTCCTTTGGGTATATACCCAGAAGTGGGATTGCTAGATCATATGGTAGCTCTATCCATAGTTGTTTGAGAAACCTCCATACTGTTTTCCACAATGGCTGTACTATTTAACAGTCCCACCAACAGTATATAAGAGTTCCCTGTTCTTTGCATCCTCACCAGCATTTGCTATTCTCTGTCTTTTTAATAATGGTCAGTCTAACAGTGGGGATATTATATTTCAATGTGGTTTTGATTTGCATTTTTCTGATGATTAGTGATTTTGAGCGTTTTTTCATTTACCTGTTGGTCATTTGTATGTCTTCCTTTGAAAAATGTCGATTCAGCTGCTTTTCCCATTTTAAAAATGGATTATTTGTTTTTTTTACTGTGAAGTTGTTTGAGTTTCTTGTATATCCTGGATATTAATTCCTTGTCAGATGTGTAGTTTGCAAATATTTTCTCCCATTCTGTAGGTTGTCTTTTCACCCTTAGTTTGGGCCTGGGTCTTCAGCAAGCCGCACCTCCTGCAGTTCTCTGAGTGGTCCTTTTCTGTTTGGGGAGCAGATCAGCTGTCCTTGCTGTGCCCATTTTTCTCCTAGTGGGCTTGTCTCCCCTACCACCTGTGCTCCATACACTTCCCATGGGACGGGCCATGCGCTGGTCCCTTGCAATGACTCACTGGCCTCTGAGTGGCCCCTTTTTTCTAGATGTTGTGGCTCCTCACTCCTATGTGGGTCCACAGGAACCCTGTTAATGGTTTTGCTGTCCTGGTGGTCACCAAAGCACTTTTCTCCCTTGCAGCCTCCAAGCAAATTCATTTGAAGGACACAGCTGCAGCTTTTGCCAGCTCCTGCTCTGTGCTCTCACCAGCTCCAGGCTTGAAGTGGCTGAGGCTCAAAACAGTCAGAGCAGTTCTTTCTTTCTCTTATCATGGCTTCTCCTGCCGTCACGCACTCCGTAGGCCTCTCTTCCTCTTCCCCTGAGCGCTAGTGGCCCCAGCTTTGCTGTCATTGCTTTTTAATAGCTGTAAAATGGTTGATTTGGGGGAGAGAGTGATGCTGGTGACCATCTATTCTGCCATCTTGATCGGACTGTGTACTAGTGTCTTAAATCATGTAGAAAACAAGTGGAGTTAAAAACCAAAGTTAAAATGATACTAGCTCTAATAATTGCCCATGTATTTACATTTACTGTATTTTTTTCTTCATATAACTTCAAGGTACTTTCTAATGTTCTTGTATTTCAACCTCCAAGACATCTTTTAGTATTTCTTGCAGGGCCTGATGTAGTGGTACTTAATTCCCTGAATTTTGTTGATCTGGATGGTCTTAATTTCTTTTTTTTTTTTTAAATGACCAGTAAGGGGATCTTAACCCTTGTCTTGGTGTTGTCAGCACCACGCTCAGCCAGTGAGCGAACCGGCCATCCCTATATAGGATCTGAAGCCGTGGCTTTGGTGTTATCAGGACCGCACTCTCCGGAGTGAGCCACAGGCCGGCCCTTGGATGGTCTTAATTTCTCTCTGACTTTTGGAGGACACAGTTTGCTGGATGTAACATTCTTGGCTGACAGCTATTTTCTTTCAATCACTTTGAACACATCAGCCCATGGTCTTCTGACCTACAATATTTCTTTCTGTTATTTTTTTTTTAAAGATAACCCTTGAGTTGATGTTGTCAGCACCACACTCTCCCAAGTGAGCTAATTGGTCATCTCTATATAGGGATCTGAACCCATGGCCTTGGTGTTATCAGCACCACACTCTCCCAAGTGAGCCACGAGTTAGCCCCATGACCTACAATATTTCTGATGAGATATACACTCATAATATTAAATAAGTTCCCTTGTATGTTATGGGTTGCTTCTATCTTGCTACTTTCAAGATTTTCTCTTTATATTTGACTTTCACCAGTTTGATAATAGTGTGTCTCCAGGTGGATCTCTTTGAGTTCACTTTATGTGGAGTTTGGTGAGCTTAGTGTATGTTATATTCACGTCTGACATCAAATTACGGTAGTTTATAGCAATTAGTTCTTCAAATAATGTCTGTGCCTCCTACTCCCTCTTTTTTTTCTGGTATTTTAACAATGGATATGTTGCGTAATTGTGTCCCACAGGTCCCATAGGCCCTGTTCACTCTTCTTCAATCTTTTCTCTATTTTTCAGACTTAAATTTCAATTTCCCTTTGTTCAGGTTTGCTGATATTTTTCTTTTGTCTGTTCAAATCTGCCTCTCTATCCATCTAGCAAATTTTATATTTTAGTTATTGTACTTTGAGCTCCAGAATTTCCTTTAGGTGTTTTTTCGGTTTTTTGTTTCTTTATTAATATTTTCATTGTATCCATGCTATTTACTTGACTTTCTGCATGTCTTTCATTAGGTCTTTGAACATCTTTAAACAGATGTTTAAAAGTCTTTGTCTATTAGGTTCTCCATCTAGTGTTTCTCAGGGTTGGTTTCTGTTGGTTTACTTATTTGCCTTTAAATGGGTCACACTTTCCTGTTTCCTTGTATGCCTTGGAATATTTTTGTTAAAATCTTGACATATGAATCTAATAATGTGGTGACTCTGAAAATCAGATTTTCCCCTTTCCCCAGAATTTGCTGATTTTTGTTCTTGTTTTTTAATTTTTGTAGGCTGTGTTTGTACTGGAGATTAGCCTGATGTGTGAACTTATGGTCTCCTGAGTCCCTTTCTGAGCCTTGCTTTCCCCTGCACATGCACAGTGAGGTCCCAAATTCTGCCCTATATGTAATTCTTTTTGAAAGTCCTAGATCTTAAATTCAAGGCTGCCAAAAGGGTAAAAAGGGTAAAAAATTGAGGGAGGAAAAAAGAAAAAGAGAAATAGATGCTGACCAATTAAATACCAGAGGAGAAGAAGGAGGGCTTGTAATGGTGTAGGGAGGAGAGCAACAATGGCCTTCTGCCTCTGTGTCAGCACCTCTAAAGCCACAAAGAGCACCTAGCAATTAGAACACAGGTCTCCAGTATTTGGACCAAAGAGTTTGTGTTGCCCACCATGACTCCTACAAGATTTTGCAAACTGCTCCAGGAACACACACAAAACTGCCTGCCATGGGATAGAGGGGTGGGTAGATAGATTCTACTGTGCTAAGAGCTTAAATTGTCTGAAATTTACTATCCAATCTTTCTCCTGAAAGTTGCAAGCTTTCAAGAACCTCCAGAGTTCCAAAATTGTAACATCAGACAGATTCTGCCATAGCAATTGTTTTCTCAGGGGAAACAGATTAAAAGATGCTTCCTGCTCCACAGTGTTCTTAGAATCCCCCCCAGTGAAGATTTTTGACACTACAACTACCCTTGGTTGTGACATGTGGAGACATTGTAAAGACAGGAAAGGGCAAGAAGTGATAGAGTGAACAGTAGAATTGACAGCAAAGTCAGCTCTGAAGGTGAGGTGGTGGTGTCCTCATTAAGGCAATGACAAGTGACAGGAAATAAAAAGACAGCCAAATACAACAATTTCAGAATGTATAAAAATTTCTTGCTTGATTTATTAACAAGGTTTAAATCACTATTGTCATATATAACAAATTGATTCTAGATGAACTGCTCATGTTAATTTTAAAGGCATAAATTGATGTTTTAGAAGAAAACACAGAACATCTCTGAGGTTTGATCATAGGAAAGTTTTTTTTTTAACAAAACAATATGTATTAGCATAAAGGGGTACATGTCAAACAATATGGTATTAAATTAGGAGCTTCTACTGGTTTGCATTTCATTCACACATTTTGAAAAATTGTTAAGCAATACCTCCTAAATCTGAGTAGATGTAAAATGTAACCTATTAAGTCCACTACTACAAATATACCCCAACAGAAATTCATCCATGTATCATCAAAACACACTGCAGAACATTCTTGCAAGCACTATTTATGATACCCAAAATTGAACAATTGAATATTTAAATTAATTATTTGATATTCATACAATTGAATTCTATCACCAACAGTATGTGAAAATGCAGACACATTTTAAAAGAGTGAATTTTAAAATTGAAATATAAAAGAGTTCATGCTGTGTATTTCCATTTATATAAGGTGCCAAAGAGGTGAAAGTTATCTATGCTGTTAGATGTCACAGTAATGAACATTCCTGAGGTCAGTAATTGGGAAAGTCACAAACAGGCATCTACAAGATGATAATATTCTGTTTTTACATATAGGAGCCATGTGCCAAGATGTGTTTGTTTTATGAAATTTTATTGAGAGGTGCATGCTTGACTTGTACATAAAAATTATTTAAAAATACATTTCAGCAATTTAAAAATCAGTTTGATAAAACTGAATAGATAGTATCTGTGAGGAAAATACAATAGTTTGGTCAGGCCCTCTCACCTCCAATCCAGTTGGGGGTAGTTCAGCACAGTCCTTGTAAACAAGTTGTGTGTGGGTGGAGTTAGTGCACATGTGCACCAATGTATTTTTAATTTTGTTGCTATTCTTGTGTTCTTCAGAGTTAATGAAGCAGACAGTGGGCAGAGCTTGCATCTAAAAATAGAGAATGTTTACTCTGCTGGAAGCTGCCCAGTTTTACTTTGGACTATGCCAGTAGCAGTTGAGTTCTCAGTTTTTCAGGGGACTTTGCCAGTAGCAGTGAAGTTTCTGAGTTTCTCTTTGGACTGCTTAGCTCTTAGATGTGTGTGTGCTGAATAAAGACTACTCTTTCTTCAACCAATGCTCTAAGGACCTTTTTTCTGGTTACCTAGCTCATAGACCTGTGTGTGAAGGGTTTATGACCCAGTCTGGACAACAGGCTTGAGGGGTCTGTGAGCTCCAGATCCAGCCCTAGCTCTACAGTATCCAAAGTCTTATATCATCAGAGTGGAGGCTAAAGTTATTAAATAATTTTATGTTGTGATTAGTTTTTCAAAGTATGGTATTGTAGGGAAAATAGAATAGTTTAGTCAGGCTCCCTCGACTCAGATCTGGTTGAGGGTGGTGCAGCACATTTCTTGTAAACAAGTTGTGTGTGGTGGAGTTAGTGCACATGTGCACCCATGTATCTTTTTAGTTTTGTGGTTATTGGGTGTTCTTCAGTTTGTGAAGCAGAAGCTGGCCAGCAGAGCTCGCATCTAAAAATAGAGCATATTTACTCAACTGGCTGCTGCTCAGTTTTCCAGTGGACTTTGCCAGTAGCAGTTGAGTTTCCGAGTTTCTCTTTGGACTTCCTAGGTCTTAGATGTCTGTGCTGAATAAAGACTTTTCTTTCTTCCACCAAAGCTCCAAGGACCTTTTTGCCAGTTACCTAGCTCATAGACCTACATGTGAAAGGTTTGTGAATGGTCTCAAGGGGTCTGTGAGCTCCAGACCCAGCCCTAGCTCAACAGGTATAATCTCTAGGTTAAAATCTAACAGATACTAAATATACAGCGCTCAAACAAAGAGAAAAATACAGAATTATGGGAATAAATTAACACAGAAGAAATGAAGATAGAAAGAACAGAGAACAGGTGTCATGAGGAGCACATAAGCTGGTAAACACTTCTGAAACATATCTATAATTATATAAAACATATGGCTAATTTTTCCTGTCAAATTCAATTATTGTGAGACTTTATTTATTTGGATACTTCTTTAAAAATATATACTAACACCTAAAAATAAAAGTAGGAAAATGAAAAATATTTTCCATGTATTTTCACAAGTCAATCAACTAGAACAGTAAGAAAAAATAAAATAAAATAGATTTTATGTTAAAGCATTTTTTCATTGATGAAATTAGTATTATTTTTAAATATGAAATTTACATTTCGATATCCAATTTTCTAGTATTATTGCTCGATAATAAACATAGTCTAAATAATATGTGTATACTATGCACATGCCCTCATATATATATACACACATTTATGATATACAAATGTATGTGTGTTATATCACTTTTTGTGAAATAACTGCTTATAATTGCACTTAAAATTCTGTGGGGATGTGTGAATAAACAATTGAATAATGTGCAAAAGCTTTCAATTTACATTTCTTCCTCATAAGATCAGGGGTTTTTCCATTACTTACCCAGGCAAAGCAGAGCCTAGATACACTGGAGTCATAGCTCGGGAACCAAAAGGGGCTGAAAGCTGGGAAACACCCAGTGACTAGGGCAGAGGTGTTCGTCAGGAATGAGTTGGGATTGCTAATAAAACACAAACAAACCTGAAAGATGCTGGAGAGGGTGTAAAAGCAGACAAAGGTCTTCACCAGGAGAAGGATGTTTTTGGTAGCTCTAGACTCAGGGGAGGACCTGAGAGAGATGTTGGTTCTGTGAATGTTTCAAACCCTCTGCTTGTGCCTATACAGGACCAAAACCATGGAGCTGCTGGCCCCAAGCATGAACCCCAAATACAGATCAGGAAATAACAGCAATGCTGCATACAGAACATCACAGGTTTCATCATGATGAATGGGAGAACAGTATCCAAAATATTTTTGGCTTGTGAAGTTTTCGTTGTTCCATTTTTAGTCATAAATATTTTTTAAAGTGACATTTATAAGCATGCGCAGGATTCCAGCTCAGGTATATGAAGAAGCTAATATACTTAGGAGCTTTCACTTTTAACTCTGCCAGCCTGGAGTTCCTGGGGCTGATTGTGATGGCCTGAAAGACACTGAACAGGCAGGTGCTGCCAATGGACACTCCCCTGCCCACTCTGTGAAGATTGGAAAAAAGTTTGCATCCAAAATAACTAAGGAAATCTTTCAACCCAAAACTGCCATTGTCTGGGGCACTCCTTTACAGAGGAGTGTGAAGAAATTGGCTACATTGAGGTGCTTTAGAATTAAATCTGTGGACCTTAACCACACCCAGAGAAGAAAGAGATAGTGGTAAAGAATAGAGAAGTTCCCCTAAATTCCAACCATAATCTGTGATAAGAAAATGACTCCTATTGCCACATCACTGGCAGCTATCCCATCAGTTCCCGGCCTTTCGAGCCACAGAGTCCTGCATGAGAAGAGGCAGGGGCTAGAGGTATCATGCCAACTGAAATCCAATAGTCTCCTTTTACCATTCGTTCCCACTGAGAAATATTTACTTTATGTTTTTATTTTACTAAGAGTCTCCAAAAGCTGAATGTATAGCTTTTAAAGAGCACTAATTATATATAATTATTGTATGAAGTCATTTGAGTTGGTAACTTCTTCATTCCTCACTGATATGATACAGGCATTTCTATGACTTTACTTATAAAGATGAGAACTTAGGCACACAGAGGTTCTGTATTTGTCTAAATCCATATGCTGATTAGGGGTAGAGTGGGGTCTTGGAACTATCCAGGTGGTAACAAAGACAATGCAGTGAACCATCAAGGTCTAGTAAAAAGTAGTTTTCTATGTTCTTCAATAATCCAGATCTATATTTACTTTTGTTTTACACATTTTCATTTTTCTTAGTCTGGTGCTATTTTGTACTTTTGTTGTAACATGTTTCCATTTTTAAAGATTTATTCTAAGGCCAATATCAATTATTAGTACAGCTTTAGATATCTTTCTTTGTTTTTTATTGTGTTTTTTAAAAAAATTGTATTTTGTCGATATACAATGTCGTTGACTATTGTGGCCCATTACTGAAACCTCCCTCCTTCCTCCCTCTCCCCCCTCCTTCCCAACAATGCCCTTTCTGTTCGCTTGTCATGTCAACTTCAAGGAATTGTAATTGTTATGTCTTCTCCCCCCCCCGCAGGATTTTTATTGGTGTGTGTGTGTGTGTGTGTGTGTGTGTGTGTGAATTTATTTATTTATTTTTAGCTCCCACCAATAAGTGAGAACATGTGGTATTTCTCTTTCTGTGCCTGACTTCTTGGCTGTTGTAAAGAGTGCTGCGATGAACATTGGAGAACAGGTATATCTTCGACATGATGATTGCCATTCCTCTGGGTATATTCCCAGCAGTGGGATAGCTGGGTCATATGGTAGATCTATCTGCAATTCTTTGAGGAACCAACATACCATTTTCCATAGAGGCTGCACCATTTTGCAGTCCCACCAACAATGTATGAGGGTTCCTTTTCCTCCGAAACCTCGCCAGCATTTATCATTCACAGTCTTTTGGATTTTAGCTATCCTAACGGGGGTGAGATGGTATCTCGGTGTAGTTTTGATTTGCATTTCCTGAATGCTGAGTGATGTTGAGCACTTTTTCATCTGTCTGTGGGCCATTTGTATATCTTCCTTAGAGAAATGACTACTTAGCTCTTTTGCCCATTTTTTAATTGGGTTGCTTCTTTTCTTCTTGTAAAGTTGTTTGAGTTCCTTGTATATTCTGGATATTAACCCTTTGTCAGATGTATATTATGCAAATATTTTCTCCCACTCTGTTGGTTGTCTTTTAACTCTGTTAGTTGTTTCTTTTGCTGTGCAGAAGCTCTTTAGTTTGATATAATCCCATTTGTTTATTTTTCCTTTGGTTGCCCATGCTTTTGGGGCCGTATTCATGAAGTCTGTGTCCAGTCCTACTTCCTGAGGTGTTTCTCCTATGTTTTCTTTAAGAAGTTTTATTGTTTCAGGGTGTATATTTAATTATTTAATCCATTTTGAGTTGACTTTAGTGTATGGTGAAAAGTATGGGTCTAGTTTCATTCTCCTGCATATTGATATCCAGTTCTCCCAGCAACATTTGCTAAAGAGGCAGTCTCTTCCCCAGTGTATAGGCTTGGTGCCTTTGTCAAAGATAAGATGGCTGTAAGTGTGTGGGTTGATTTCTGGATTCTCTATTCTATTCCATTGATCAGTGTGTCTGTTTTTATGCCAGTACCAGGCTGTTTTGGTTATTATAGCTTTGTAGTATAGTTTAAAGTCAGGTAGTGTTATGCCTCCAGCTTTATTTTTTTTGCTCAGTGTTGCTTTTGCTATGCATGGTATTTTGTTATTCCATATAAATGTCTGGATAGTTCTTTCCATTTCTGAGAAAAATGTCATTGGAATTTTGATGGGGATTGCATTGAATTTGTATATCACTTTGGGTAGTATGGACATTTTCACTATGTTGATTCTTCCAATCCAAGAGCATGGGATATCTTTCCATCTTCTTGTATCCTCTCTAATTTCTCTCAGCAGTGGTTTGTAGTTCTAATTATAGAGATTTTTCACACCCTTGGTTAACTCAGTTCCTAAATAAGTATTTTATTTTTT
>NW_007727189.1:252000-252969 GCF_000696425.1 Galeopterus variegatus
TTCACTGATTGCTCTGGATAGTACTTCAAACACTCAGTTGAATAGGAGTGGTGAGAGTGGGTATCCTTGTATAGTTCCTGTTCTTAAAGGAAAAGCTTTCAGCTTTTCCCCATTCAGAATGATATTGGCAGTGGGTTTATCCTATATGGCTTTAATTATGTTGAGATAGTTTCCATCTATACCTAACTTATAGAGGGTCTTTGCCATGAATGAGTGTTGAATTTTATCAAATGCTTTTTCAGCATCTATAGAGATGACCATATGGTCCTTGTGTTTGATTTTATTAATATGGTGTATCACATTTATTGATTTGTGTATGTTGAACCAACCTTGCGTCCCTGGGATGAATAGCACTTGATCGTGGTGAATAATTTTACATATGTGTTGCTCTATTCTGTTAGCTAGTATTTTATTGAGGATTTTTGCATCTATATTCATCAAGGATATCGGCCTGTAGTTTTCTTTTTTAGTTGTATCTTTGCCTTCTTTTGGTATCAGGTTGATGTTTGCTTCGTAGAATGAGTTTGGCAGATTTGCCTCTGTTTCAATCTTTGGAATAGTTTGTAAAGAATTGGTGTCAATTCCTCTTTGAATGTTTGGTAAAATTCTGCTGTGAATCCATCTGGTCCTGGGCTTTTCTTTGTTGGGAGCCTTCTGATAACAGCTTTAATCTCCTCTATTGTTATTGGTCTGTTCAGAATTTCTAGGTCTTCATGGCTCAGTTTTCGGAGCTTATGTGTCCAGAAATTTATCCATTTCCTCCAGATTTTCAAATTTGTTGGCATATAGTTGGTTATAGTAGTCTGGAATGATTCCTTGTATTTCAGATGAATCAGTTGTAATATCACCTTTTTCATTTCTAATTTTTGTTATTTGAATCTTCTCTCTTCTTTTTTTTTTTTTTTTTTTTTTTTTTTTTGTCTTTTGTCTTTTTCCGTGTCCGGCAACGGATCGCAACCCTCAGTGTCG
>NW_007727189.1:254143-270114 GCF_000696425.1 Galeopterus variegatus
TTTTTTTTTTTTTTTTTTTTTTTTTTTTTGTCTTTTGTCTTTTTCCGTGTCCGGCAACGGATCGCAACCCTCAGTGTCGCCCCCGCACCGGACCGGGGACCAGCAACGGGACCGCAACCCTCGGCGCCGCTCCCACGCCTCGCTTAGCCAGTGAGCGGGAACCGTTCTGCATGTGGGATCCAAACCCTCGGGCGGGAGTGCCGCCGTGCTTCCCAAGCAGCGCACTTATCCAGTGTGCCACCGGGCCGGCCCTCTCTTCTGTTTTTTGTTAGCCGTACTTATGGTGTGTCAATTTTACTTATCTTTTCACAAAACCAATTTTTTGATTCATGGATCTTTTGTATTCTTTTTGGCTTTCAATTTCATTAAGTTCTGCTCTGATCTTAATGATATCTTTAAATCTGCTAACTTTAGGTTTGGATTGTTCTTGTTTTTCTAGTTCTTTAAGATGAAGTGTTAGGTTGTTCACTTGCCATCTTTCCATTCTTCTGAGGTGAGCATTTAATGCGATAAATTTCCCCGTTAGTACTGCTTTTTGCAGTATACCACAGGTTTTGGTATGATGTATCATTATTTTCATTAATTTCAATAAATTTTTTGATTTCTTCTTGGACCCATATGTCATTAAGTAGAATGCTGTTTAATTTCCATGTGTTTGTATAGTTTCCAGAATTTCTTTTGTTCTTGATTTCTAATTTTAATCCATTGTGGTCTGAAAAAATACATGGGATAATTCCAATTTTTTTTTGAATTTGTTGAGACATGATTTGTGACCTAATATGTGATCTATCCTGGAGAATGATCCATGTGCTGATGAGAAGAATGAATATTCTGAGGTTGTTGTATGGAATGTTCTGTAGATATCTGCCAAGTCCAATTGGTCTAGAGTATTGTTAAGATCTTGTGTTTCTCTCTTGATTCTTTGCCTAGATGATCTGTCCAATATTGACAGTGAGGTGTTCAGGGCCCCTGCTATTATGGTATTAGTGTCTATTTCCCTCTTCAGTTCTAATAGAGTTTGTTTGATAAATCTGGCTGCTCCAAAATTGGCTGTGTATATATTTATGATTATGTCTTCTTGATGGATCAATCCTTTTATCATTATGTAGTGTCCCTCATTGTCTCTTTTTATGGTTTTTAGCTTAAAGTCTATTTTATCAGATATTAGAATAGCTACTCCAGCTCATTTTTCTTCTCTGTTTTCATGGTAAATCTTTTCCCATCCTTTCACTCTTAGTCTATGTGAGTCTTTATGGGTGAGGTGGGTCTCTTGAAGGCAGCATATAGTTGGGTCCTCCTTTTTAATCCAGTCAGCCAGTCTGTGTCTTCTGATTGGGGAATTGAAACCTTTTACATTAAAAGTTGTTACTGAAAAGTGTTGATTTATTCCTAGCATTTTATTGATTATTGTTTGGTTGTCTTAGGTGTGTTTTGTTCCTTGCTTTTTGATTTAGTTTGTTTTCTGTATTTGTTGGTTCCTTGGGTTGTAGATAGCCTTTTTGTTTGTTTTCTCTTCATGAATGCCATTTTTATTATTCTAATGGGTTTTGATTTTTCTTGGGTTTTTATGGCAGTGGGAGTCATTTTTCAGGAACCAAACCCAGTACTCCCTTGAGAATTTCTTGTAAGTGTAGTCGTGTGGTGGTGAACTCCCGCAGTTTTTGTTTGTCTGAGAAATATACTATTTGCCCTTCATTTCAGAGGGATAGCTTCACCGGGTAGAGTATTCTTGGCTGGCAATCTCTGTCTGTTAGTATTTTGAATATATCATCCCATTCCTTTCTGGCTTTTAGGGTTTGTGATGAAAAGTCTGATGTTAGCCTGATTGGAGCTCCTTTATAGGTGATTTGATGCTTCTCTCTTGCAGCTTTTAAGATTCTCTCTTTGTCTTTGAGTTTTGAGGGTTTGTGTTGAGAAGTCTGACGTTAACCTGATTGGAGCTCCTTTATAGGTTATTTGACGCTTCTCTCTTGCAGCTTTCAAGATTCTCTCTTTGTCCTTGAGTTTTGCCATTTTGACTATAATATGCCTTGGTGAAGCCCTTTTTGGGTTGAATACGTTTGGAGATCGTTGAGCTTCTTGGATCTGTAGATCTGTGATTTTTCCTATACCTGGGACGTTTTTTGCCACTATTTCGTTGAATACTTTTCAATGCAATCTCCTTTTTCCTCCCCTTCTGGAATACCCATGACTAGGATATTTGAGCGCTTAAGGTTGTCTAATATCTCTCTCTGATTTTCTTCGATAACTTTGATACTTTTTTCTTTTTTCTTGTCTGCTTGTATTATTCCAAAGAGCCCATCTTCAAGAACCGAGGTTCTCTCTTCAACTTCCGTTATCCTGCTAGTTAAACCCTCCAATGTGTTTTTTATTTCACTGAATAACTTCTTCAGTTCGGCACTTGTGTTATTTCAAACAGCCCATCTTCAGAGGGCTCTCTTTCAATTTCCACAAGCCTGCTGGCTAAACTCTCTGTTGTGTTTTTTATTTCGCTGAATAAATTCTTCAGTTCGGCAAGTTCTGCTACATTTTTTTTCAGGGCATTGATTTCCTTGTACATTTCTTCTTTCAGGTCCTGTATACTTTTCATCATTTCATCATGATGTGTAGCTGAGTTTTATTGTATCTCATTCAGTGTCCTTATAATTATCACTCGAAATTCCTTGTCAGTCATTTCAAGGGCTTCTTGTTCTATATGATCTAGAGCTTGAGAGTTATTACCCTTTGGTGGTGAAATTTCTTGATTTTTGGTGTTGAGAGTTATTATCCTTTGGTGGTGTACTTTCTTGATTTTTCATATTTCTGGTATCTTTTCTTTGATGTTTATTCATTGTGGCAGGGGGTTTCACAGTTCACAGTTTTGACACTATTGACTGACTAAGATGTTGCTGTGTTTGCCAATTTGGTATGGCTACCTTAGTGACTGCTCAGTTGGCCACTAGTGCCTTGCATGTGTGGTTGCCTCAGGTCTTGGGCCTCTCCAGGGAGCCACCTCTCTGGTCAGCTTGGTCTCCGCTGGGCTGCTGGATCACGGAGCGGTACCGCAGGGTGTGTGGTCTCTGCTGAGCTTCCACCTCTCGTGCTGGACTTCTCCCTGCTCCATGTGCACTAGGCTGGGCTTGGGATATAGCCGGGTGGCTGCAGTGAAGCCTACCTGCTGATGGATCATGTGGCTGCAGCTCCCCCACAGGGTGTGTGGACTCTACGGAGCTTCTATCTCCACTGCTGGACGTCTCTGTGCTCTGAACGCATTGGGCCAGGCTGCTGGACTGTGCCGCAGTGGTGTGGTCCCCGTGGAGTTCCCGCCTCCCCTGCCAGACTTCTCCCTGCTCCAAGCACACTAGACCAGGTCAGGAAGGGAGCTGGGTGCCTGCAGTGAAGCCTATCTGCTGGATCATGTAGTTGCGGCCCCACAGGCTGTGTGGTTTCTGTGGAGCCTCCGCCTCCCCTGCTGGACGTCTCCCCACTCTGTGCGCACTGGGCTGGGCTGGAAATGGAGCCAGGTGGCAGCGGTGAAGCCTATCTGCTGGATCATGCGACGGTGGCCCCGCAGGGCATGTGGTCTCCGTGGAGCTTCTGCCTCCCCCGCTGGACGTCTTCCCATTCTGTATGCACTTGATGTTATGTTTTTATAGTTTAAATCAGTTGATTTGTGGGAGAGAGTGACGGTAGGGACCGTCTATTCCACCATCTTGACCGGAAGTTGGAAAATAAGATTTCTGAATTGAGCGACTGAGTGGATGATGTGCCATTTTACACAGGAAATTCTTCTAATCTGAAGCCTTTTGCATGGTAGGCTATTGGAACCATTCCAACTAGTGTGTCAACAGTCTTCTATGAGGTGGGCAGTTTTTTAAATGGTCCCGGGCTTCCAACTAGTCTCCCACTTCAAAGCTGATTCCTCATCTGTTAGGTGGATGCTTTGTCATTTTCAGTCATCAACGAAGCTGCCTTTATTCTCTTTACAGCCCCACTCCAGCTGCACCACTCCAGTACCAACCGACAGAAGGACTCTGTGTGCTGCACATAACGTGACCCCCAGGACACGCCCAGCATATCCCCCACCCCATACACACCCTAAGCATTTTATTCTTTTTGATACTATTGTAAATGAAATTGTTTTCTTAGATTTGTTATTGTTATTGTATAAAATGCACCCAATTTTTATATGCTGATTTTGTATCTTGCAACTTTGCTGAATTTATTTGTTAATTCTTATAGGGGTGTGTGTGTGTGTGTGTGTGTGTGTGTGTGTGTGTGTGTGGACTTTAGGACTTTCTATATATAAGATCATATGATCTGCAAACAGAAAAAATTGCACATTTTCCTTTCCAATTTGAATGCTTTCTTTCTTTTCTTTCTTTTTTTGGTAATTGCTCTGTCTAGAACTTGTAGTACTGTATTAATAGATGTGGCAAGAACAGGCATCCTTGCCTTGTTCCTAATCATTTTTTAAAAATAATTTATTATACATACATGTGAGGTACAAAATTGACCTTTAATAGTTGTGTAGAAAGTGTGATGGTTAAATCAGGATAGTTAGCTTATTCATCATTATAATATGCAATCATTCTTTGTGTCCTTTAACCAGTTCCTCATTAGCACCCCTCCGTCTCTCCCTTCCCTTCCCTTTTACACCTCTAGTAACCACGGTTCTTTTCTCTTTCTCTAGAAGTTCAACGTATTACTGTGGTTGTTGTTTCTTTCTTTCTCTCTCTCTCTCTCTGTCTCTCTTTATTGTTTATTTGTTTATTTATGGATCCAGCTCCCAGGCCTCATTCTTAACCTTGAAAGAAAAGTTTTCTGTCTTCATCACTGTGTATGATGTTTATGGTGACATTTTCATACATGGCTTTTATTGTGTTGAGGTAGTTGTTTTGTATTCCTGGGTTGTTGAATTTTTTTTACTATGAAAGTGTTTTTGAATTTCATCACTTGCTTTTTCATCATCAATTGAAATCATCATGTGATTTTTTTTTATTCTTTTGATGTGATTATATAGATTTTTGTTGAACAATCCTTGCATTCCAGGAATAGATCTCACATGGTCATACTGTATAACATATACTGCTGAGTTCAGTTTTCTAGAATATTGTCTAGAATTTTTGCATCAATGTTTATAAAAGATTTTAGCCTGTTGTTATGTTCTTCAGTGTCTTTATCTGGCTTTGGTTGGTATTAGGACAATGCTAGCCTCATATTTTTGAAGTGTTCCTTTCTCTTCTATTCTGGAATGCTTGAGAAGTCATTTTAATTTTTCTTTAAATGTTTTTTTATACTTATTTGTGAAGCCATCAGCATCCATTGCTTTTTTTGGTCAGACATTTTAAATAATGACCAATCGTTTTATTAGTTTTAAGTCTATTCAGGTTTTCTATTTCTTCACCACTCAGTCTTTGTAAATTTTGTGTTTCTAAATATTTGTTCATATTTTTAGGTTATCTTATTTCTTGGTATACAATTGAACATAATACAGTTTTTATAATTTTTTAAAATCTTCCCAACATTGGTAGTAATATCCCAATTTTGATTATTTATTTATTTATTTATTTTTTTTTTCTTTTTGTCTTTTTTCGTGACCGGCAACGGATCGCAACCCTCAGTGTCGCGCCCGTACCGGACCGGGACCGGCAACGGGATTGCAACCCTCGGTGTGGCCCCTGCACCTGGCTCAGCCAGTGAGCGGCCGGTCTGTATCTGGGATCCGAACCCTTGGCGGGAGCGCCACCGCACTCCCAAGCGGTGCACTGTAGCAGTGCGCCACCGGGCCGGCCCTGATTTTTGATTTTATTAATTTGAGTGTTTTTTTTCTTAGACAATTGAATTAAAGGTTTATTCATTTTCTTGATCTTTTTGAAGAACCAACTTTTGGTTTCTTTAATTTTCTCTATTTTTTATACTATTTTATTTATCTCTGCTGTAATATTTTTTAACTTTCTTCCTCTACTAGCTTTCAGTTTATTTTTTTATTTTTTTTATTTTTTTTTTTTCCTTTTTTTGTCTTTTTTCGTGACCGGCAACGGATCGCAACCCTCAGTGTTGCAACCCGTACCGGACCGGGACCGGCAACGGGATCGCAACCCTCGGTGTTGCCCCCGCACCTTGCTCAGCCAGTGAGTGGCTGGTCTGTATGTGGGATCCGAACCCTCGGCGGGAGCGCCGGCGCACTCTCAAGCGGCGCACTGTAGCAGTGCACCACTGGGCCGGCCCTACTAGCTTTCAGTTTAGTTTGTTCTCTTTTTTTATTCTTTCAGTTTTAAAGTTAGGTTGTTTATTTGAGATTGTTCTTCTTTTTCAATGAAAGCATTTATTGCTATAAATTGCTCCCTTAGCACTGCTATTGCTGTGTCCCATAAGTTTTTTATAATTCACAACTAATAATTGTATACATTTATGGTGTACAACATGATGTCCTGATATATGTATACATTGTGGAATGGCTAAATGAAGCTACTTAACATATGTATTGCTTCCCATACTTACCAATTATTTGTGGTAAGAACACTTAAAATCCACTCTCTTAGCAACCTTCAAGTATACAATATGCTCTTATTAACTACATTCATTGTGTTGTACAATGGATCTCTTGAACTTATTCCCCTTGTCTAACTGAAACTTTGTATCCTTTGATTAGCATCTTCTCAATCCCTACACCCTCCAGCCTCTGGTAACTGCCATTGTACTCTCTGCTTCTAAGACTTTGACTTCTTTAGATTCCACATATAAGGAAGATCATGGGATATTTTTCTTCCTGTCCTTAGCTTATTTCATTTAACATAATGTCCCTCAGGATCATCCATGTTGTTGCAGTGACAGAATATCCTATTTTTGAAGGCTGGCTGTATTCCATTGTGTATTTATACTACATTTTCTTTTTCCATTAATCCATTGACAGATGTGTATATTGATTCCATGTCATGGCTATTGTGAATAATGCTGCAATGAACATGGAGTACACATATCTCTCTGATATACTGATTTTATCTTCTTTGGATATTGACCAAGTGATGGAATTGCTGTGTCATACGATAATTCTATTTTTTAATTTTCTGAGGAACCATCATACTGTTTTCCATAATGGCTGTTCTAATTTTCTTAACTACCAACAGTGTACAAGGGTTCCCTTTTCTCCACATCCTTGAGAATATTGTTATCTTTCACCTTTTTTATAATAGTTGTTCTGTGAGATATGAGGTAATATCTCATTGTGATTTTGATTTGCATTTTTGTGATGGTTAGTGATGTTGAGCATGTTGCCATATACTTGTTGGCCATTTGTAAATAAACATTTCTAAAAATGTCTATTTAGATTGTCTTGCTCGTTTTTAAAATCAAGTTATAATTTTTCCTCGGAGTAGTTTGAGTTCCATACATATTTTGGATATCAACCTCTTATCAGATGTATGCTTTGCACATATTTTCTGCCATTTTATAGGTTGTTGCTTCAGTCTGCTGATAGTTTACTCAACTATACAGAAGCTTTTTAGTTTAATGTAATCTTGTTTACTGTAATTTGCTGTACTTGCCTGTGCTTTTATGGTCATACCAAAAAAATTCTTGCTCAAAAGTACATCATGTAGCTCTTTCCCTATATTTTCTTCTAGTAGTTTTGCAGTGTCAGATCTCATGTTTAAGTTGTTAACCCATTTTGAGTTGATTGTTGTATATGATATATATTAGTCTGTTTTCTACCACTGATAACAATGCCTGAAACTGGGTAATTTATAGAAAAACTAAATTTGTGTCTTACAGTTTAGGAGTATGGAAAGTCCAAGGTCCAGGAGGCACATCTGGTTAGGGCATTCTGATTGGTGGGGACTCTCTACAGACTCCCATCATGAAACAGGGTATCACATGGTCTAGGCTGAGCAAGAGCACTGTTCATATACTCTTTTTATAAAACCACCAGGCCGTACTCATGATAACCCATTGATCCATTAACCCACTAATACTTGGATAAATTAACCCATTCATGAGGGCATAGCCCTCACAGGACAGTCACCTCTTGAATGTCACACCTTTCAAATATCACATTGGGGATTAAGTTCTAAAATGAGTTTTGAAGGAAACAAACATTCACATCATAGCACAATATAACATAAAAATCTTTTCTTTTTTGATATGTAGATATTTAGTATTTCTAATATAATTTATTAAAAAGACTTATTGTTCCATTGTATGTTCCTGGCACCATTGTTGAAATAAATTGACTGTAAATGCGTGGATTTATTTCTGGACTCTCCATCATGTTGCATTAGTCCTTGTGTTTATTTTCATGCCAGCACCATGTGTTCTGATTAGTGTAGCTTTGTAGTGATTATGAAATCAGGTGTCAACTTTATTTTATTTGCTCAAGATTGCTCTGGCTATTTGGGGTGCTTTGGGGTCTACCCAAATTTGAGAATTGTTAGTCCTATTTCTGTGAAAAATACTGTTGGTATTTTGATAGGGGTTGCATTAATTTTGTAGATTGTTTTGGATACTGGATTGTAATATTTTGACAATATTAATTCTTCCTACCCATGAACATAGGGTATCTTTCTTTTTTGTTTGTATTTTCTTCAATTTATTTCTTCAATTGTTTGTATTTTAGTGTACAGATCATTCACTTCCTTATATAAACTTATTCTTAAATATTTTATTGTTTTGGTAGCTATTTAATGGGATTGTTGTCTCAATTTCTTTTTCAGGCAACAAAAGAGAAAATAAACAAATGGGATTATATCGAACTAAAAACATTCTGCATAGAAAAGGAAACAATCAATAGAGTAAAAAGACATCCTATAGAATGGGAGAAAATATTTGCAAACTACAAATCTGACAAGGGATGAATGTACAGAATATACAAAGAGCTCAGACAACTTTACAGCAAAAAAACAAATAATAAAATTTTTAAATGGGCAAAGGAGCTGAATAGGCATTTCTCAAAGGAAGACATACAAATAGCCAACAGGTATATGAAAAAATGCTCAACATCACTAATCATCAGGGAAATGCAAATCAAAACTACTCTGAGATATCACCTCGCACCAATCAGACTGGCTAGTATTAAAAAGACAGAGAATAACAAATGCTGGTGAGGCTGTGGAGAAAGAGGAACCCTCCTGTACTGTTGGTGGGACTGTAAATTAGTTAAAACGACTTTATTGAAAAGTCGTTTCGGACATACCCTGTGGTGCCAGCACACAACCCAGCAGCCCAGCCCAGTGTGTGCAGAGCAGGGAGACATCCAGCAGGGGAGGCAGAAGCTCCACAGAGACCACACACCCTGCGGTGCTGGCATGCAACCCATCAGCCCAGCCCAGTGTGTGCAGAGCAGGGAGACGTCCAGCAGGGAAGGCAGAAGATTTGCAGAGACCACACTCAAGAACTCCTTGAAATGTCTGACAAGGAATTTCGAGTGATAATTCTAATAAAACTGAATGAGAGACAAGAAAAAGCTAGAAAACATGATGAAACGAGGAAAAGTATACAGGATCTGAAAGAAGAAATGTACAAGGAAATCAATGCCCTAAAAAAGAATGTAGCAGAGCTTGCCAAGCTGAAGAATTCATTCAATGAAATAAAAAACACAACAGATGGTTTAAGCAGCAGGCTTGCAGAAGTAGAAGAGAGAACTTCTGATCTTGAAGATGGGCTGTTTGAAATAACACAGGTAGACCTAAAAAAAGAATTAAAAGCATTGAAGAAAGTCTAAGAGAGATATCAGACAACCTTAACCACTCAAATATCTGAGTCATGGGTATTCCAGAAGGGGAGATGAAAGGAGATTGCATTGAAAACATATTCAACGAAATAGTGTCAGAAAACTTCCCACTTATTGGAGAAGACACAGATCTTCAGATTCAGGAAGCTCAAAGATCCCCAAACATATTCAACCCAAAAAGGTCTTCTAGAAAACATGTTACAGTCAAATTGGCAAAACTCGAAGACAGAGAGAATCTTAAAAGCTGCAAGAGAGAAGTGCCAAATCACCTATAAGGGAGCCCCAATCAGGCTAACATCAGACTTCTCATCACAAACCCTAAAAGCCAGAAAGGAATGGGATGATATGTTCAAAATACTAAAAGACAGAGATTGCCAGCCAACAATACTCTACCATGCAAGGCTATCCTTCTGAAATGAAGGGCAAATAGTATATTTCTCAGACAAACAAAAACTGCGGGAGTTCACCACCACACAACCACCCTTACAAGAAATTCTCAAGGAAGTACTGGGATTGCTACCTGAAAAATAACTACCACTGCCATCAAAACACACTAGTATACTAAAAATGGCATTCATGAAGAGAAAACAAACAAACAAAAGGCTATCTATAATCCATGGAACCAACAAATACAGAAGACAAACAGTAAATCAGAAAAAAAGGAAAAAAAGACACCTAAGACAGCCAAACAATAATCAATAAAATGCTAGGATTAAATCACCACTTTCAATAACAACTCTTAATGTAAAAGGATTAAGTTCCCCAATCAAAAGACACAGACTGGCTGACTGGATTAAAAAGGAGGACCCAACTGTATGCTGCCTTCCAGAGACCCACCTCACCTATAGAGACTCACATAGACTAAGAGTGAAAGGATGGAAAAAGATTTACCATGCAAGCAGAAAAGAAAAATGAGCTGGAGTAGCTATTCTAATATCTGATAAAATAGACTTTAAGCTAAAAACCATAAAAAGAGGTAATGAGGGCCACAACATAATGATAAAAGGACTGATCCATCAAGAAGACATAACAATCATAAATATATATGCGCCCAATATTGGAGCAGCCAGATTTATAAAACAAACTCTATAAGACGTAAAGAAGGAAATAGATGCTAATACCGTAATAGCAGGGGACCTGAACACCTCACTGTTAATGTTGGACAGATCATCTAGGCAAAGAATCAGCAGAGAAACACAAGATCTAAACAATACTGTAGACCAATTGGACTTGGCAGATATCTACAGAACATTCCATACAACAACCTCAGAATATTCATTCTTCTCATCAGCACATGGATCATTCTCCATGATTGATCATGTTAGGTCACAAATCATGTCTCAACAAATTCAAAAAAATTGGAATTATCCCATGTATTTTTTCAGACCATAATGGATTAAAATTAGTAATCAATAACAAACGAAATTCTGGAAACCATACAAACATATGGAAATTAAACAGCATTCTACTTAATGGCATATGGGTCCAAGAAGAAATCAAGCAGGAAATCAAAAAATTTATTGATATTAATGAAAATAATGATACATCATACCAAAACTTGCGGGATACTGCAAAAGCAGTACTGAGGGGGAAATTTATCACATTAAATGCTTACTTCAGAAGAATGGAAAGGTGGCAAGTGAACAACCTAACACTTCATCTTAAAGAACTAGAAAAACAAGAACAATCTAAACCCAAAGTTAGCATATGGAAAGAAATCATTAAGATCAGAGCAGAACTTAATGAAATTGAAACCCCAAAAACAATACAAATGATAAACAAATCAAAAGGTTGGTTTTTTTAAAAGATAAATAAAATTGACAAACCATTAGCATGGCTAACTAAAAAAAAAGAAGAGAGAAGATCCAAATAACATAAATTAGAAATGAAAAAGGTGATATTACAACTGAAACATCTGAAATACAAGGAATCATTTGAGACTGCTATAAACAACTATATGCCAACAAATTTGAAATTCTGGAGGAAATGGATAAATTTCTGGACACACGGAAGGTACCAAAACTGAGCCAAGAAGATGTAGAAAATCTGAACAGACCAATAACAATAAAGGAGATTGAAGCTGTTATCAGAAGACTCCCAACAAAGAAAAGCCAGGACCAGATGGATTTCCAGCAGAATTTTACCAAACATTCAAAGAGGAATTGACACCAATTCTTTACAAACTATTCCAAAAGATTGAAACAGACGCAAATCTCCTAAACTCATTCTATGAAGCAAACATCATCCTGATACCAAAACCAGGTAAAGATATAACCAAAAAAGAAAACTACAGGCAGATATCCTTGATGAATATAGATGCAAAAATCCTCCATAAAATACTAGCTAACAGAATACAGAAACACATACGTAAAATTATACACCACGATCAAGTGGTATTCATCCCTGGGATGCAAGGTTGGTTCAATGTTCACAAATCAATAAATGTGATACACCATATGTTTTAGTCCATTTCTGTTGCTATAACAGAAATACCTGAGATTGGGTAATTTATAAAGGAAAGAGGGTTTTTTTGGCTTATGATTCTGGGACAGCTGCATCTGGCATGGGCCTCAGGCTGCTTCTACTCATGGCAGAAAGTGGCAGGCAGCTGACGGGTACAAGCAGATCACATGGCAAGAGAGAGGAAGCAAGAGAGAGAGAGAGAAGGTACCAGGGTCTTTTTTAAGCAATGAGCTCTCGTGGGAACTAATAGAGCAAGAACTCACTCATTAATCCCCCTCCCCCAGGGAGAGCATTAATCCATTCATGAGGGATCTGCCCCCATAACTCAACCAGTTTCCAGCACTTCTGCATTGGAGATCAAATTTCCACGAGTTTTGGAGGGGACAACACATCCAAACTCCATCATTCTGCCCCTGCACCCCCAAAACTCATGTCACTCTCACATGCAAAATACTATCCCAACAGTCCCAAAAGTCTTAGCTTGTTCCAGCATCAACTCGAAATTCCAAAGTCCAAAGTCTCCTGTGAGACCAAAAGCAAAAGTCCTTCCATCTGTGAACCTGTAAAAGTGAAAACCAAATTTATCTACTGCCAAGATACAATGGTGGAACAGACATTGGGTTCCCATTCCAAAAAGGAGGAATAGGCCAGAAGAAAGGAAAAACAGGCCCCAAACAAGTCTGAAACCCAGCAGGGCAGACATTATGTCCTAAAGCTCCAAAATAATGTTCTTTGACTCCAAGTCCTGCATCCTGGGCACAATTGGGCATCTGGGCCCCTAAAGCATCGGGCAGCCTTGTTCTCACAGCTCTTCCAGGCACAGCCCAGTGGGCCACACTAGTGCCTGTTGCTTTTCCAGGCCTATGTTGTACATTACCAGTGGCCCTGCAGTTCTGGGGTCCTGGGGGCAGCCCTGCTGCCTTGGCTCTACTAGACATTTCCCTGGTAGGGGCACTCTGTGCAGGTTCCAACCCCACTTTTCTGCTCAGCATTGTTCTAGTAGATGACCTCTGTGGTGGCTCTGCCCCTGCAGCAGGCCTCTGCCTGAGCTTCCAGGCTTTTCCATACACCCTCTGGAATCTGGGTGTAGGCTGCCATGACTCCACTGCTCTAACGTCCTGCTGGCCTGCAGACTTAACACAACGTGGATGCCACCAAGGTTTTGGGCCTCTTCTCTTCAGGGCTGCTGCATGAACCACACTTGGGGTCACTCTAGCCAAAGCAGCTGGGATGCAGGGAGCAGGTTCCCGAGGGCAGCTGTGCTCCAGGTCTGTCTCTGGGAAAACTCAGTCATTCTAAGCCTCAGGGCCTGTGATGGGTGGGACACCCTTCCAGACTTCTCAAATGCCTTCAGGGCTTTCCTCTCATTTTCTTCTCTATTAGCATCTGGCTGCCTCATCGCCAAGATAATGTCTTTAGCAACCAGTTTATCTGCTTCACCCTAGCATTGTTCTCCAGCTCTCTGCTTCTTTACCACATGGCCAGGCTGCAATGTTTCCAAATCTTTACACTCTGTTTCCATTTTTAAATTCTGGCTTTACATTATGCCCTTGCCACCATAAGTCAGAGGAGGCTGTTAGAAGTAGCCATGCAGTATCCTTAATGCTTTGCTGCTTGGAAATTTCTTCAGCCAAATGTTCTGGTTCACAACTCTTAATTTCCACCTTCCACAAAGTCCAAGGGCACAGACACAATGCAGTCAAATTCCTTGCTATGATGTAGCAAGGTTGATCTTTTGTCCAATTCCCAATACGTTCCTCATTCATATCTGAGACCTCATCATCCACATGGCCTTTACTGTCCACGTTTCTATCAGCATTCTGCTCGCCACTACATAAGTCTCTGAGACATTCCAAACTTTCCCTCATCTTTCTGTCTTCTAAGTCCTCCAAACTACTCCAACCTTTGCCCATTACCCAGCTCCAAAGCTGCATCCACATTTTCAGGTATCTGTATAGCAACACCCCACTCCTCAGTACCAATTTTCTGTTTTAGTCCATTTGTTTTGCTATAACAGAAATACCTAAGACTGTGTAATTTATAAAAGAAAGAGAATTTTTTTGGCTTACATTTCTGAGACAGCTGCATCTGACATGGGCCTCAGGCTGCTTCTACTCATGCTGGAAAGTGGCAGGCAGCCAGTGGGTACAAGCAGATCACATGGCGAGAGGAAGCAAGAGAGAGAGAGAGGTGCCAGGGTTTTTTTAAGCAACAAGCTCTCACTGTAACTAATAGAGCAAGAACTCACTCATTATTCCCCCCCCCTCAGGAGAGCATTAATCCATTCATGAGGGATCCGTCCCCATGATTCAATCAGTTTCCAACACTGCCACATTGGAGATCAAATTTCCATATAAGTTTTGGAGGGGTCAACACATCCAAACTCCATCACCATGTTAATAAAATCAAACACAAGGGCCATGTGGTCATCTCTATAGATGCTGAAAAAGCATTTGATAAAATTCAACACTCATTCATGGCAAAGACCCTCTATAAGTTAGGTATAGATGGAAACTATCTCAACATAATTAAAGCCATATATGATAAACCCACTGCCAATATCATCCTGAATGGGGAAAAGCTGAAAGCTCTTCCTTTAAGAACAAGAACTAGACATGGATGCCCACTCTCACCACTCCTATTCAACATAGTATTGAAAGTACTAACCAGAGCAATCAGAGAAGAGAAGGAAAAGAGGGCATCCAGATTGGGAAAGATGAAGTCAAACTGTCCCTGTTTGCAGATGACATGATCCTGTATATCAAACAGCCTAAAGCCTCTACAAAAAAACTCTTGGAGTTGATAAATGATTTCAGCACAGTAGCAGGATACAAAATCAACACACAAAAATCAGTAGCATTTCTATTCTCCAATAGTGAACATGCAGAAAGAGAAATCAAGAAAGCCTGCCCATTGACAATAGCCACCAAAAACAGAAAATACTAGGAATTGAGTTAACCAAGGATGTGAAAAATCTCTATAATGAAAACTACAAACCACTGCTGAGTGAAATTAGAGAGGACACAAGAAGATGCAAAGATATCCCGTGTTCTTGGATTGGAAGAATCAAAATTGTGAAAATGTCCATACAACTCAAAGTGATATACAAATTCAATGCAATCCCCACAAAATTCCAATGACATTTTTCTCAGAAATGGAAAAAAATATCCAGACATTTATATGGAATAACAAAAGACCATGCATAGCCAAAGCAATGCTGAGCAAATAAATAAATAAATAAATAAATAAATAAATAAATAAATAAAGCTGGAGGCATAACACTACCTGACTTTAAACTATACTACAAAGCTATAATAACCAAAACAGCCTGGTACTGGCAGAAAAACAGGCACACTGATTAATGGAATAGAATAGAGAATCCAGAAATCAGCCCATACACCTACAGCTATCTGATCTTTGACAAAGGCACCAAGCCTATACACTGGGGAAGAGACTGCCTATTCCGCAAGTGGTGCTGGGATAACTGGATATCAATATGCAGGAGAACAAAACTTGACCCATACCTCTCACTAAAATAAACTCAAAATGGACTAAAGAATTAAATATACACCCTGAAACAATAAAACTTCTTAAAGAAAACATAGGAGAAACACTTCAGGAAGTAGGACTGGACACAGACTTTATGAATATTACCCCGAAAGCATGGGCAACTAAAGGAAAAATAAACAAATGGAATTATATCAAACTAAAAAGCTTCTGCACAGCAAAAGAAACAATTAACAGAGTTAAAAGACAACCAACAGAGTGGGAGAAAATATTCGCAAAATATACCTCCGACAAA
>NW_007727189.1:270201-275332 GCF_000696425.1 Galeopterus variegatus
ACTTTACAAGAAAAAGACAAGCAACCCAATTAAAAAATGGGCAAAAGAGCTAAGTAGGCATTTCTCTAAGGAAGATATACAAATGGCCAACAGACATATGAAAAAATGCTCAACATCACTCAGCATCCGGGAAATGCAAATCAAAACCACACTGAGATACCAGCTCACCCCAGTTAGGATGGCTAAAATCCAAACGACTCTGAACGATAAATGCTGGCGAGGTTGCGGAGAAAAAGGAACTCTCATACATTGTTGATGGGACTGCAAAATGGTGCAGCCTCTGTGGAAAATGGTATGGAGGCTCCTCAAACATTTGCAGATAGATCTACCATATGCCCCCGTATCCCATTGCTGGGAATATACCCAGAGGAATCGAAATCATCAAGTTGAAGCTATACCTGTTCTCCAATGTTCATCTCAGCACTCTTTACAATAGCTAAGACTTGGAACCAGCCCAAATGTCCATTATCAGATGAGTGGATATGGAAAATGTGGTATATCTACACAATGGAACACTACTCAGCTATAAAAAAGAATGAAATACTGCCATTTGCAGCAACATGGATGGACCTAGAGAGAATTATATTAAGTGAAATGAGTCAGGCACAAAAAAAGAAATATCACATGTTGTCACTTATTTGTGGGAGCTAAAAATAAATAAATAAATACACAAGAAATGGTGGGGGGGGCGAGGAAGACACAACAATTACAATTCCTTGAAGTTGATACAACAAGCGAAGAGAAAGGACATTGTTGGGAGGGAGGAGGAAGATGGAGGAGGAAGAGAGGTTTCCGTACTGGGCCACAATAATCAACCACATGTATATTGACAAAATAAAATTAAATTTGGAAGAAAAAAGTAAATAAATAGCTAGAAAAGAAAATCTTGACCTTAAACACAACAAAGAAAAGATAAATGTTCAGGGGATGGATATCTGTCTTAAGTGAATCATTGTATAATATATGCATGCATTGAAACAACACACTGTACCTCACAAATATGTACAAATTTTAAAAAGTGGAAAAAAGAAAAAAAAAGAAAAGTCTTTTTGGAAAACAGTATGGAGGTTCCTTAAACAACTACAGATAGAACTTCCAAATGATCCAGCAATCCCACTCCTGGGGATATATCCCTAGGATTGGAAAACATCAGGTCGAAGGCATACCTGCACTTCCGTGTTTATTGCAGCTCTGTTTAAAATAGCTAGGCAATGGAACCAATCTAAATGTCCATCAATGGATGACTGGATATGGAAACTGTGGCATATATTATATACATATACAGTGGAATACTACTCTGCCATAAAAAAGAATGAAATTCTACCATTTGCAATAACGTGGACGAGCTGGAGAATATTATCCTAAGTGAAACAACTCAGGTACATAAAGAGAAATACTGCATGTCCACACTCATAATTGGGAGCTGAATCCATAAATTAAAAAAGGAACAATAAAGATAGGCAGATAGAAAGAAAGACAGAAACAAAAATCACAGTAATACATTGAACTTTTAGAAAACTAGAGGTGGAAAAGGGGAGGAGACGGGGAGAGGGAGGGGGCTAATGAGGAATTGGTCAACAGACACAAAGAATGATTGCATATTGTAATGATGAATAAGCTAACTATCCTGATCTAACCACCACACATTCTACACAATTACTGAAAATCAACATTGTACCCAACATGTATGTACAATAAAAAAGAAAAAAAACAATGACATTCTTCACAGAAATAGAAAAAACAATCCTAACATCCATATGGAACAATGAAAGGCCCTGAATAGCCAAAGAAATCTGAGCAAAACAAATAAAGACAGAGGGATTATGAAAAACAGTATGGAGGTTTCTCAAACAACTAAAAATTGAACTGCTATACAACAGAGTAATCCCACTATTGGGTATGCACTCAAAGGAATGAAAATCATCACATCAAAGGGATACCTGCCCTCCTATGCTTGTAACAGATCTATTAACAATAGCCAAGACTTGGAACCAACCTAAATGTCTGTCAACAGAGGACCAGATAAAGAAAATGTAGATATACACACAATGTAATATTCCTCTGCCATAAAAAAAGAATGAAATTCTGCCATTTTCAACATGATTAGCTTGGAGAAAATTATGTAACATAAAATAAGCCAGGGACAGAAAGAGAAATGCCATATGTCCTCACTCATAAGAGGGAGCTTAAAAATAAATACATAAATGAAAAAGAAGGAAAAGAGGGAAACAATCACAATAATACATTGAACTTTCAAAAGGATTGAATAGGACTGTGGTTACTAAAGGTGGGAAAGGGGAATAGGAGGAAGGTTAGCAAGAAATTGGTTAAGGGTCAGAATGGATGATCATGTTTTCTGATGATGAATATACTAATTACCCTGATTTGTTGAATACATAGTGTACACAGGTATTGATATTCAACTCTGTACCCCACAAATATATATAACCATTTATGTTTCAGTTTTTTTAAAAGTCATCCTGGACTTCTTTACTCCTTAGGGATCTCAGCAGTCTCCTGCTGTACTCCTATACTGTCCCACAGAAGCTCCCATCAATATTTAGTTGTTAGATGTGCTCATTTTCTGTAGGAGGAATGTGCCCTGGATGCCTCTATTTGCCATCTTGTCCTGCCTTTTCCATTTGTTCTTCAAATAATATTTGTGCCCCTACTCCCTTTTTCTGGGACTTTCACAATGTATATGTTAGTGTTCTTAATGGTGTCCCACAGGTCCCATAGGCACTTTTTATTTTTCTTCAGTCTTTTCTCTTTCTGTTCTTCAAACACAATTTTCAATTGCCCTTTGTTCAGGTTTACTGATTTTTTCTTCTGTCTGCTCAAATATGCCTTTGTATCCCTCCTGTGAATATTATACTTGAGTAAATGTACTTTTGCCTTTAGATTTTGTTTTAGGTTTTATTCTCTTTATTAATATTTCAATTTTATTCATACATTATTTTATTTACTTTCTGCATGTCTTCAATTAGTTCTTTGAACATCTTTAAATGGTTTTTTTAAAAAATATTTTTCTACTGGGTTCACCATCTGGTATTTCTCAGAGATGGTTTCTGTTGGTTCTTTTTTCTTTTTCTTTCTTTTTTTTTTTTTTGTCTTTCAATGTGTCATACTTTCCTATTTTGTTGTATGCCTTAGAATACTTTTGTTAAAAACTTGATATATAGGGCCGGCCCGGTGGCGCACTGGATAGTGCGCCGCTTGGGAAGCGCGGCGGTGCTCCCGCCCGAGGGTTCGGATCCCACATACAGACCGGTTCCCGCTCACTGGCTGAGTGAGGTGCGGGGGCAACACCGAGGGTTGCAATCCCATTGCCAGTCCCCGGTCCGGTACGGGGGCAACACTGAGGGTTGCGATCCGTTGCCGGACACGGAAAAAAACAAAAGACAAAAAAAAAAAACAAAAAAAAAACTTGATATATAAGTGCTGGCTGGTTAGCTCAGTTGGTTAGAGTGCAGCCTTATAACACCAATGTGAGGGTTCAGATCCCTATACTGGCCAGTAAACAACAACAAAAACTAAAAGCAAAACAAACCCCCCCAAAAAAGACAGCAACCTTGTCATATGAATCTAATAATATAACCCTGAAAATCAGATCCTTCCTCTTTCCCAGAGTGTGCTGATTTTTGTTTTTTGTTTTGTGTGCTGTGATTTTACTGGGGATTAGCCTGGTGAGTAAACTTAAGGTCCCCTCAGGTCTTTTCAGAGCTTTGCTTTCCCTGTGCATGCACAATGAGGTTTCAAATTTTACCCTATATGTAATTGCTTTTGAATGTCTGAGCTCTTTCATGGCTAGCTGCCAAAGGCTGAAAAGGGGAATAAATGGAAGGATGACAGGAAGAAAAAGAGAAAAAGACACTGGCCAAATAAATTCCAGAGGAATTGAAGAAGGCACTTGTAATGGTGTGAGGAGGGGTGTAACTATGGCTTTCTGCCTCTGTTGGCACCTCCAAGACCACAAAGAGCAATTAGCAATCAGAACACAGGTCTCCAGTATTTGGAACAAAGAGGTTTTTTTTTTTTTTTTCCTTTTTGTCTTTTTTACTGATCGGTAACGGGATCACAACCCTCGGTGTCATGCCCGCACTGGGGACCAGCAACGGGATCTCAACTCTCGGTGTTGCGCTCACACCGCGCTCAGCCAGTGAGCGGGAACCGGTCTCCACATGGGATCCGAACCCTCGGTGGGAGTGCCACCATGCTCCCAAGCAGCGCACTCTCCAGTGCGCCACTGGGCCGGCCCGGAACAAAGAGTTTTTATTGCCCATCACGACTCCTACGAGATGTGTGCAAGCTGCTCCAGAAAAACACACATGGCTGACTGTCATGGGATAGAGGGGTGGGTAATGGATAGATTCTACTGTGCTAAGAGCTTAAATTGTGTTTAGCATCCAAAATTTCTCCTGAAAGTTGCATGCTTTCAAGAACCTCCAGAGTTATGAAACTGTTGCATCAGACAGATTCTGCCCATACAATTACTGTTTCAGGAGAGAGAGAAAAATCCGTGGTGCTTCCTGCTCTACAATGTTCTTAAAATCCCCAACCACTGAAGATTTTTGACACTATGACTACCTTTAATTGTGAAGTTCAATGACATTGTAAAGACAAAAGGCAAGAAGAGATAAAATAAGCAGGAGACTTGACAGGAAGTCTCCAGAGGGTCAGGTGGTGGTGTCCTCAGTGAGGCAATGACAAGTGACAGCAAATAAGAGGAAAGCCAAATACAACAATTTCAGAATATATTGAACTTTATTGCTTGATTTTTTTTTTTTTAAAAGATGACCAGTAAGGGGATCTCAACCCTTGGCTTGGTGTTGTCAGCACCACACTCAGCCAGTGAGCAAACCGGCCATCCCTATATAGGATCTGAACCCGTGGCCTTGGTGTTATCAGCACCGCACTCTACCAAGTGAGCCACAGGCCGGCCTTATTGCTTGATTTTTTAAGAGAGATAAATCACTATCAACACATACAACAAGTTGAATCTGGATAAATTGTTCATGTAAATTTGAAAGGTATAATTGATATTTCAGAGAAAAACAAAGAACGTCTCTGAGATTTAACCATAGGAAAGTCTTTTTTTTTTTTTTTTTTTTTTTTTTTTTTTTTTCCCGGC